>NW_010330840.1:0-5630 GCF_000700745.2 Antrostomus carolinensis
TGTAGTGAGGGGCCCAAAACTGAACATAGGATTTGAGGTGCAGCCTCACCAGTGCCCAAGTACGGGGGCAGGATGACTTCCCCGGTCCTACTGCCTACACTATTCCTGATATAGGCCAGGATACCATTGGTCTTCTTGGCCACCTGGGCACACTGCTGCCTTATGTTCGGCCGGCTGCCAAGTAACAGCCCCAGGTCTTTCTCTGCCAAGCAGCTCTCCAGCCACTCCGCCCCAAGCCTGTAGCACTGCCCAGGGTGGTTGTGGCCAAAGTGCAGAACCCACCATTTGGCCTTATTGAAACTGATGCAATTGGTCCTGGCCCCTTGATCTAGTCTGTATAGACCCCTCTGCAGAGCCTCCCTGCCCTCAAGCAGATCAACACTTCCACCCCACTTGGTGTTGTCTGCAAACTTACTGAGTGTGCACTCGATCCCCTTGTCCCAATTATTGATAAAGATATTAAACAGGACTGGCCCCAACACTGAACCCTGGGGAACACCACTCATGACTGGCCGCCAACTGGTTTTAACTCCATTCACCACAACTCTTTGGACCTGGCCATCCAGCCAGTTTTTTACCCAGCAAAGTATACGCCCATCCAAGCCATGAGCAGCCAGTTTCTCCAGCAGAATGCTGTGGGGAAACACTGTCAAAGGCTTTACTAAAGTCCAGACATACAATATCCACAGCCTTTCCTTCATCCACTAAGCAGATGACCATGTTGTAGAAGGACCAATTTGCAAGCATGGAGACTATCCCCTGGAAGTGACAAGTCTATTTGTTATATCAGTCAGGCCCTGTTATAAAGATAGCCCCAAGTTGTGGGAGGCAGCATAAAGTCAATGCAAGAGCATACGGTGAAAAAGCCATGGGGCTTCTAAACTTAACAGTGGCTAAGTTAACAAAAGAATAAAAAAAACAATATTTGTGTATAAATATACCTATATGGTCACTAATCTCCACTTTTTGAATACAGAAATATGAACTGCAGTATTTTAGCAGAATGGCACAGGAGTAATGTCTGCACAGAGTGTAATGACCCTGTAGTGCAGCATATACCACATTGTACCTGCAAATTGATTTTAGGTTGCTGAGGGAAGGTA
Source organism: Antrostomus carolinensis (assembly GCF_000700745.2). Lineage (NCBI taxonomy): Eukaryota > Metazoa > Chordata > Aves > Caprimulgiformes > Caprimulgidae > Antrostomus > Antrostomus carolinensis. Next base: position 1,104 of record NW_010330840.1, read on the forward strand.
CTATTGATAACGATCTCTGCAGTGGAGACACCCAAAAAAACAGTCTTAAAAGCTGCATAGATTAAAGAGTCAAGAAACAATATTATTCTTGCTTAGAGAAGAGACAACAGTCCCATGAAACACACTAAGAAAACACTGTAAATATATGTACAAAATTTGTCCAAAACAATAATTAGAAACAAATTCATTAATTGCATTTGATAATTGGTGGAAGAGAGAAGACTTAAAATGGGAAGAAAAAGCAGAGGAGAAAGTCACTGAGAGAGAGGAGACAGGGCTGAAAGAGTAGCTCTGTGAGTTAATGCCCCGGAAAAGAAGCAACACATTAAAAATAAAAGAAAAAGAGGCAAATTTACAAATTAGGAGAACCACATTAAAAGAGGGTAAACTTTGAGCAAAGGTTTAGGGCAAGACGAAAAATCCTTTTGGTTACTCTGTGTGTCTCCAGCATGGAGACAGTTCGTACCTTCCAAGTCCAAATGCAATTTGAAATTAATGTGCCATAAGGAAGTTGAGGGACACAAATGTCCTGGGCCTGATGTCCTGGGCAAAACCCACCACATTTGAGAAGAGACAATGCAGCACATGAGCTAAGAAGGCAAAGTACCAAAGGAAGGAGGAGGAGGAAGAGGAGTACTGTTGAAAAAAAATCACTTGTAAGACTGATAGAGCAATGTCATGCTGCTCTTGATGCCAAGCCAAGTAACTGCGGTATCCAAACTGGAAGAGTTTAAAGGGGCACCTGAGTAAAGGGCATACTTTCCTGCACCAAGTATTCTCCCTAAAGCTGAAAAGCGTTTAATCCCAGAGACCCATCACACTGAGTATCATGGAGCTGAAGAAAAATTTATCACAAAGAGTGCAACTGAAAACCAATGAAACTTAAAGCTTCTCCAGCTATACTGTTCAAAGCACTGCATGTAACTGTTGACAAGCAGAAAACAGTATCTGGGTTAACAGCAAGCAGCCATGCTCAGGGTGATACCAGGAGAGCCACAAGGACGTATTCTTTCAAAAAAAAAAAAAAAATTAGACTGAATAATCATGGAATGGTTTGGGTTGGAAGGGACCTTTAAAAGCCACCTAGTCCACCCCCCACTGCAATGAGCAGGGACATCTTCAACTAGATCAGGCTGCTCACAGCCAACTTGACTTTGAATTATTCTAGAGACGGAGCATCTACCACTTCTCTAGGCAACCTGTTACAGTGTTTTACTACCCTCATTGTAAAAAATTTCTTCCTTACATCATCTAAATCTCCCCTCTCTTAGTTTAAAACCATTACCCTTGTCCTATCACTACAGGCCCTGCTAAAAAGTTTGTCCTCATCTTTCTTATAGGCCCCCTTTAAGTACTGAAAGACCGCAATAAGGTCCCCTCCAGAGCCTTCTCTTCCCCAGGCTGAACAACCCCAACTCTCTCAGCATTTCTTCACAGGAGAGGTGTTCCAGCCCTCTGATCATCTTTGTGGCCCTCCTCTGGACCTGCTCCAACAGGTCCATGTCTTCCCTATGCTGAGGACTCCAGAGCTGGACACGGTACTGCAGGGGTGGGGTCTCACCAGAGTGGGTAGAAGGGCAGAACCAGAAGTTGGCCTTCTGGGCTGCAAAGGCACATTGCCAGCTCATGTCCAGCTTTTCATCCACCACTATCCCCAAGTTCTTCTCCACAGGGCTGCTCTCAATCCCTTCATCCCTCAGCCTGTACTGATACCAGGGATTGCCCCAACCGAGGTGCTAGACCTTGCACTTGGCCTTGTTGAACCTCATGAGGTTCACACAGGCCCACTTCTCAAGCTTGTCCAGATCTGGATGGCATCCCATCCCTCAGGCATGTCAACCATACCACTCAAGTTTGGTGTCATCTGCAAACCTGCGGAGGGTACACTTGATCCCACTGTCTATGTCATTGATTAAGATATTAAGCAGTACTGGTCCCAGTACGGACCCCTGAGGACACCACTTGTCACCAATCTCCATCTGGACATCAAGTCAGTGACCACTACCCTCTGGATGCAACCACCCAACCAACTCCTCATCTACTGAACAGTGTACCCATCAAATCCATCTCTCTTCAATTTAGAAAGAAGAATGTTGTGGGGCACCATGTCAAAGGGCTTACAGATGTCCAGAGAGATGTCAGGCCTTACAGAAGTCCAGATAAATAATGAAAAAGTCAATCAATGGGAGCAAGATAGGAATAGAAAGGATGCAATGGAAGAAGCAATACTAGCAATATGTAAATGTTTGCACCAAGTTACTTCAAAGACAGAAAAAGCAAGCAACCATTTTGTAAGCTTTCCAAGATGTAGCAATAGCAGCATGAGGAGGAAGATGACAACAACAACCCGGCAGCATCAGCTGCCTCCTCAGTAGCACAGGTGCACTGATGCTGAAAGAGATCAAAAGCTGTGTGATATTTTGGCAACCAAATCTCCTTAAAGGACAAGGCAAGAGTCAGATGAAAATTATAAGATCCTGTTCATTCAGAACTGGGCACTGGCTGAAAAACAAAGATGACATTTTTCAAAAATGGTTAAAACTCTCCTGTTTTCTTACTGGATATTCAGCTTGATACTTTGGGGGTGCTGGCATTATTTTAATGCTGGCTTTTAATATCTACATTTTGTGTTTAAAATCTTTTTTGTCTTTAAAAAACTGCCAAAATTTTAAAAACTTTTAAAACACCCCACCTTTAAAAAAAAAACATTTTGCAGTTTAAAAAAACCCAAATAACCCTGAAGATATTAAATTTGTACTAAGGGAGAAAACTGCCTTTATACAAAGGGTACAGGACAGGACCACTCAGTCTTGCTTTAATGAGAGAGGGCTTCTATGGAGCCTTACCAGAAAAACAAACTCTAATTGAAAACACTTGTTAACAGACTAACTGTCCTGAGACAATCCTTAGCATCTCATTGATGATTATACCAAGGGTCAATGAAAGTACCAACTATGGCATTGATGCACACCACTAAAACCAACCCTGGTATTATATTAAAAAAAATTAATTACCCCCTCATTATACAAATTTGGAATACAACCTCTTATTTCCAAATTATTGAACAGGATCACAGTTTGAATAATAACAATTATTTCAATGCATATCTGAAGTATCTGTAAGGAAAAGTAAAGAAGGAAAAAACAGCAATTCACGAACAGGAGTTTATCTGTTCTCACGCTCTAATTTAATGCAACTTTTCTTAGTCACTATACCAGTAAATCCTTGTTGTTCTTCAGACTGATGCTGACAGCAGCCTTATTCCTGAACAGCTGCCACAGATTACTGAAGCACTTCTCCATCTCAGTTTAACATCTACCCAGTATCAACTCTCACACAGTAATGGAGGCCTAAGGAAACAAGGCAGCTAGCAGACCTTTTTTAAAAATCCCTACTTAGGCTTATTTGCAGAAGAAACCTCAAATCAGGTTTCTTACAACCCAGGACAGTGCTCTGAACGCTGGGCTTTTGGAAAGCTTTTAATTTGCTCTACATACTAAACAACCATCATGCCTAAAAGGCAAATTGTGCAGCCAACTACTCTGGGCACCCAGCTGGGGTGGCAAATCTGGTCCAAGCCCTACATCAGGTACTGGAAATTCTTATTCCCATTAAATGAGGAAACTTGTTGAAACACAGAAACATTTCTTACTCCAGCTTCAGTTTACTGACAGCAGTGTTCCCAGTTTACCATCAAGCAGACAGTCTGCTTTACGCTTTTACAACAGCATAAAATTATTATCAGTATCTGTTGGGAAATACCTAATGCAGCTTCAGCCTTTTAGCTTCTCCAGCTGGTTTCTCTGTATATTGATTATTCCCTCCTCTGGCCTACTCTTTGACTGGTAATTTAAATTCCTTTGTCTCACGGCTCCTTTGTAGTGAACTGGAAGATTTTGGTTGCCATATGGTCTAAGAGGAGGGGAAAGGATTGGTTCTGATTCTTGATTTCTGAAATGCTCCTAGGCTGGCTCCACTGCTGACAGCTGAGGTGCCTTCCCCATCTTGGTATTCTGCCTCATCCCTTAAGTAACAACAGCGATCCACAGCAGAGGCTGTTAGCTACATTCAGAAACCCCAGGGAAAATGTGACTACATAGTTACAATACATTAACAGTGCATAAAAATGAAGCTTAAAAATTATACACAACACTTAAACTATTGCCATAAGCATATCTATAGCAGTTTCTACAGATGGCTGGTATTTAAGATCATTCTGATCCGGTTAGGGTGTTAACTGTCTGTTCACACTTACAAAATCCTAAATGCTCTGGTTTGGTGGCAGCTGATCTCAGGGTCTGGGATCTCAAAGGTGGCGGTCTCAAATATTGACCTCTTATTCCCGTTTAGTAGTTAGCTCCTTCTGTTTGGCTTTCCAAGGACAACTGAAAGAGACTTTTAACAATGCTACTAACTGCTGTACTTTGAAAACAGGGAGATACACATTCCTGAAATACAGGATGCAGCAAAAGGGATTTTAGATCTGAGGCCAAGTTCTTTTTTTAGGATGTTTGCCTGCAGCTCCTG
>NW_010330840.1:5650-36793 GCF_000700745.2 Antrostomus carolinensis
AGGGCAAAATTTGACATATAACATTTATTTTATGCTATACACAAGTCTAAATAGGGAAAATATGAAATGCATAACTGAAAACTAGCTATTAGGTTTGGATAAAGCAGAACTGAAAGGCAGCAGTTGTCCAAGTGTAGGAGTGTAATTTAGTTTGCCATAGCCCATGTGCAATTCCATTAGCATCTTCTCTTTTTTCTGCTGGGGTGACACAGCTGACACAACACAAGAGTATTAATGCGTCTTTAAGCTGTCTGAATTCACAAGCAGATTTCCATCACGAAAAAAATGAAGGGCTAGTGGGACAAAAGTACTCATTACTTGCTCATTCTCCAGCCATTCCCCCAAGGCCCACACTGGCAATTAGGTAGTACGATGGTGGCCTTCCTTCTCCTAGTGCAAGTAGGAAGGAACTCGCATTATCAGCAACATGGAGTGAAGGGATTATGGCCACAGTGATTTACAGTGACCTACAAACAATTCTGAAAACAGTTGAAGGCTACTTTCAATATACCAAAACCACTGAAAATGTCCACATTTTTTCCTTGTCAAGGGTCAGCTTGAATACTTTTCTTATGCCTGCTAGCATAGTAAAGTATCAGCATGGAGACTGCATGTTGCTGCTTTAATTCCTCCATGACAGAAAGAGGGGCAGAGGAAAAAAATAAAAAAATCTCAGTCGTGCTGTCCTAAACCAATGTAGTTAAATCCAAATACTTTCTTATGACAGCCTTTGCAAGGACCAAGCAGTAATTGCCTTTTTTTCTCATGTTCATTCCACAAGAAATGTGAGTTGCTCTCGGGAATTATCTGCATGATTACCAGGGTGCAAGAATTGAAACCAAAATAAAAGCACAATATTTGTTTCCAAAAAAAGCAACCACCCTTTAGAATTTATCTACAAAAGAATAAAAGTAGTAAAGATCTCATTTCTCTGAGGTGCCAAAGAGCCTCTTGTTCAATCTGCTCGTTTAAGGTGGAGAGTGGGACAGAAACGGAAAGCAGGAAATTTGAAAGAATCCTACGAGGAGGTAGGTGTTCAAGTTTTGGCCTCATATGAGAGGCCAAGTCCAGAATTTGCATTACCTGCAATGCTCCACTGTCTGCACACCCAGACAATGTCTAGACAATCCTATTGTCAATAACCATCTGTCTGTGATGCTATTAGGAACGGGAGCCATGCAAGAATTAGTTAAAGTCTTAAATGCAGACCTATCTGTAAAGAGAGGTAGGGCAGAAATACTCCTCTGTGTGTATGTGTGTGTGTGTGTGTATACACATTTATTTAAAAAAAAAAAAAGCACAGAGGAAGTTACTAAAGTTAACAATACAATTTATTGTGCTATTTGTGAAGAACTGTCAGATAATACATGTTTCTTTGGATTGTCTGACAGCCTCTACCTATTCCAACTGAATTACACAATTAGCTAATAGCAGAACTGTACTGGTCTAATCCATTGGCATTACAGCACAGACCAATATGAAGGCTATCACAATGATTCAAAGAAATATATATTAATAGACTATATACATTTTGCGCTTTGGGTGGGGTTTGAAGAAGATTTTCTGTACGAAGTCCAAAACATCAACAGAAGCAGCAAGTGCTTGGTATGCCTCAAATTAACTTGCACAGCAGCTTAAGAAGACATTCAGTGAAGTTTTCTCCCTTGTTTTAGTGAATGTGTATGAGATTTTAAGGAAGGAGGAAACAAAAATTAAACTTTTCAAATAGTTAATGACAACCTCTTGTTTCTATATTTCAATGATAAGTCTATTCAGGAATAAGAGCCTGAGTAAGTTTAGAAAGGAAAAAAAGTTACATTGAAAAAGCTAACAGGTCACTTAGAAAGAAATGCAACAGTGCCTCGGTGAAATCCAGTTTTAAAGCACATGACCTATCAGACAGCATTCAGCCCTGCACAGGTATAGGGATATTTATGCACTGGGTTATTGGAAACTTTTATTATTAAAGATAAGACTCTTCTATTCTACATGCTAGTATGTACCTGCAAGGGTACTAGGATTTCCTGAAATAAGTTCTGAAAACGCAAATTAAATGTTAAAGCATAAATCCCATAAAGATTAAGCCATTACAAAGACTAAATACAGTTACACTTCTTCACTTTCTTTCTCACTGTTCCCACCATTGTTACAGGCAATATATATCAATTCTCAACAAGTATGATACCAAAGTCCCTGGGTGCCAGTACAAAGGAGGTCTCCAGGACACTAGTTTTGTGCTACTGTGCACTTCACAACTCTCTGAGGTCTAATCCACCCCTCTCTAGCCCAACTGCACATCTGCTTCTGCAGGGAGGAGAGGTTGGGCAGTGAGGGCAATCCTACCTGCTTCCACAGCAGAAAGGCATGGATATGGGTCATGCTTTCCTTTTCATCTTAGTACCTTCTTCTCATCCCAGCAAAGACCAAAAGTAAAGTATTTGTAGATCACTAGGCGAGAGAAAAAAATTTGTTGAAGTGGTTCAACACACCTCATGTAGGGAAGAAGAGGTCTCAGCACCGATTTGTATTCAGTCTGCAGGAAAATACTTCAGCCCCTCAGGAAGATCAGATCAGTGGGAAGAGCACAGTAAGTGCCTGAGGACCAAGATAATACAGCCCCAAACGCAAAAGATACACTTTTAGTAAAGCAAGTTTATTATATCACCATATTTTTGTTGGCATCGAAACTGCAAAAAATGATACCAGCTCTCCCTACTTCAGCATCATCTGTTCCTTTTCAGACATGTACCACCACCTCTCTTCTGTACTGTCCTTGAAACCTGAACCCAGCAGATTTCTCTGTCAAGCTTTTGGGTGTAAACCACATAGGGTCTTAACGTGAAATGTAACATCATTTTTTAGGAATGTAATCATAAAGAAAGGCTTGTCTTTTGTCCTTCAGGTAAACCCACAGGTCACATTCCAGTTTGTATACTGTGAATGTGTGCAATAAATGAAGCAGGAATTATTAGAGACAAGGAGCAAATGACCATATGAAATACAACACTCAGAATCTGAAGGTCTACATTCAAACATGGTTAAGACCTTACCAGGCTAACTTAAATCAGACTTTGATGGGAAGGGCAGAAATGGCATCTGCCAGCAAACCTGTACACTTGAGCCTAAAGTGCTTCATTTCTGCTGTCCAGATAGAGCGGGACCAGAACAAAGGTGAACTCAAATGACAAAAACCCATAAAAGCACAAGCAAGGACCTCGTCATCAACAGAATGGCAGAAAGTAATTAGTATCAGCTCCCAGTCTTTCAGATTCCCAGCTGCAAAATTATTCCAGTTATACCACCAAATATGGAAAATAAACACATTCAGTAAAAAGTGATGAATTGCATCTTTTAAATTCCCACAATCTATATAAGGAGACAGGCAAAGGGAAGAGCAAAACATGAGTACAGCATAGCTGCCTAATTCAAGTGGTAACACATCACATATTTGCAGGTCATCAGAACATTACTGTATCTACTCCTATTGTAAAATTTCTAGCACACCAGAAATCCATTAGCAGTGATGTTCTGGCAAACCACCAAAATGAAATACATCCTCTTATACCAAAAAAGAAATGAAGATCAAAGAATTATTATGGATAAGTACAGGCTAAAGATCAGCGAACTCACACAGAAAATACATTGTATGTAAGATTTAACAATACTTCCAAAAAGAGAAAGACAAAAGAAATCCTCTAACTTTGTACCAAAACAAAGGCTGTGCATATAGAAATGAAAAGCTCCAGCCGCCGTTTTTCATTAACACTGGAAATGTATTTATATTAATCTCTTTAGCTAGACTTGGCAGCTTCTTTAAAGTATCATATTCAGCTTGATCTTGCTATTTCTCAGTGGCTTCACATTTTGTGATTTCCACTTACTGATGAGCGATTTACCAAAGTGAAGTACAATAAACCAAATTTATTCCCTGTCTAATTTCTAGGAAGTTTCCTCTGTAATCAAGTTGGCCACTTGACATAGGCAGAAAAGCACTGATAATCTGATACCTTTGGATAGATTCTGGTCTCTAAAGTCACTGGGAGAATTCCTTTGCTTCTTATAATTAAGTAAAAACAGAGGTGATGCTAAAACACATGGCAATATAACAGAAAGTTTTTTGTTCCTTCAATGGTATTTAGAAAGAGCTGTCCCTTTAGGAATCACAGAATCACGCAGAACCACAGAATGTTAGGGATTGGAAGGGACCTCGAAAGATCATCTAGTCCAACCCCCCTGCCAGAGAAGGATCACCTACAGTATGCCACACAGGAAGGTATCCAGGCGGGCTTTGAATGTCTCCAGAGAAGGAGACTCCACAACCTCCCTGGGCAGCCTGTTCCAGTGCTCTGTCACCCTCACTGTAAAGAAGTTTCTTCTCAAATTTAAGCGGAACCTCCTGTGTTCCAGTTTACACCCATTGCCCCTTGTCCTACCATTGGGCATCACTGAGAAGAGCCTGGCTCCATCCTCCTGACATTCGCCCTTAACATATTTATAAACATTAATAAGGTCACCCCTCAGTCTCCTCTCCTCCAAGATAACAAGGAAGTGGAGATACATCTGAATTTCTGTACTTCTTTGCTCTGAAAACATGTCCAACTCCATTATAGAAACATTACGTCAGGCTCATTTTTTCTCCTTTTCTCTCAGCATAACTTCATTGACTCCTATCAAAATCTGACAGACCAAATGGAAAATGTGATTCATTATAAGAGCAATAATAAGCAGAAAGACAATTATAATTTTACTGTCGCTTCCAAGGCTCTGTCTGCGAAACAAAGGTTGAATGGGTGCCACAATGGGTACCACATTTACAGTGAGAAAAGGCACAATTTTGCTCTAACTGAACTGCTTCATAGAGGGAAAATCTTTTAAGATGTACTATTTTGTCTAGCTGGCTTAGGCAGAACCAAAAGATACCAAAAATTCACAACCTTCAAAAAGACACAATGATATATTTTTTTCTTTTAAAATGATGTATTAAGTAACCTCTACAATGATTCAGAGCCTCAAAACTGTCACTACGGTATAGGTGATAAAACACAACCAGGAGCTTAAAAACTGTCCTTCAGTACTTAAAGGGGGCCTATAAAAAAGATGAGGACAAACTTTTTAGCAGGGCCTGTAGTGATAGGACAAGGGTAATGGTTTTAAATTAAGAGAGGGGAGATTTAGATGAAGTAGGGAAGAAATTTTTTACAATGAGGGTAGTAAAACACTGTAACAGGTTGCCTAGAGAAGTGGTAGATGCTCCGTCTCTAGAATAATTCAAAGTCAAGTTGGCTGTGAGCAGCCTGATCTAGTTGAAGATGTCCCTGCTCATTGCAGTGGGGGGTGGACTAGGTAACTTTTAAAGGTCCCTTCCAACCCAAACCATTCTATGATTCTGTGATACAACAGAGTTTGTGTGCACAAGTACTGTATTTGCGGCATAAGATGTTCCATATGTTAACAACATACTCTTTTAATACTCCCTGTTGATTCAGTCTCTGGACTAAAACCACATTTCTTAAGTAGAATCACTATCCTGAGCGGAAGAGGGCTGAATAACCTATTGCTCATTTAATGATATTTCAGAGTTAAAGACCGTGAGTTTGTACACCGATGGTTATTCAGAGATCCATTAGGTGCTCGGATTCCCCCTGGAAAGCCTAATAATATGTACTGTTTTCATTCTCCATGCCTTCATTCTTAGCTCCATGCATCACTTGACTCCTTGTCTAGAAAAGGGAATTCCAATTAATTTCACTGCTTAGCTGAGGAAAGTATTTGAGCCCCAAGCAAAAAGGCCTGCAGCACTTCCTCCCTCCATTTCTGTAAGCGTTTTTTTTAATGCACACATACAGAAGGTCATGATGCCAACGGAGTTCTCAAGGAGAAAGTAAAAACCGGGCAGAGCAGCTGGACAACACAGGGAGAGGCATATGAAGGGAACTGCATCAACAGGAAGGCTGCTGACTCATGAGGGAGATGCTCTATAAATGACAGCATAGAAAATATCTACTATTCATATTCCAGTTCATGCATTTTCCTGTTTACTATCCTCTTCATATGTCTTACTCTAGACTAGTATGTATATGTATTGGTGGACAGTAGTAGTGTTATAGTCACAGTGGTCTGAGAATCTAAGTGACAGAAAGTAAGAAAAGACTATTGCTTTTATTAGATCAACTTGTATGGCTGTTGCTTGCTTTTGTAAACACAAACCATATTCTAGCTGTTAAACTATAACCAAACACAGAAATTGTTGGAAAGGTCAGTGGTTTGTTTTGTATTATTTACAGAACCGGCAGTAATGTAAATACAATCTAAACACTGAAGTAAAAACTCTGGTGCCCAAGCTAACGTTAGCATATGAGGATATAATTCCATTTCAACGGTAAATCCAGAAATTACACTTTCACTATCATAGTCACTTTGTAAAGGCTAAATCAAAAATACAATCATTTTTTCTTTTAAAATCTTTTATAATGGCTAAAGGCCATTTGATTGTTAGCTACCACCACCTGGAGACACTTGGCACATGTAAGATAAATTCATAGACATTGAAACATGTTAAGCAATTTGATTCCTTTCCTAACTTAAGCCATTTTACTTTAAAGAAGATGCTAAATATAGCACATGATTGATCTGTATGTATGAGGTATCTCTGTATATGTCTGTGTTAAGATACATAGCCCCTAAGAAATCTGGTAATCTAAGGAACATCATCAAGAAAGAAAAATATTATAGTAATAGAATGATAATACCTCTCCAGAATACTTTATAATTCTCTTCCTACACACACACACTCACAAATACACAGTAATACATCTTCTATAATTATTTTTGTGTCAAAAAAATTCAGACCATGGAAAGGCAATTTACTCAGTGCTGATAATCCCATATGTTTTAATTACTCTACTATAAACCAACAAATAATGCTTCCAATGAATGCAATTACCTAAAAGCAGTAAAATATCCTTTATCACATCACTTGAGAGGAAAAAAAGGACTGACCTTTTCAGAAACTTTTCTTAATGGGCTAGGAAAGTATCTTATGAGGGGAGGCACAGATTTTGTATACACATATAAGTGTTTTCAAATGCTTTTTTTTCTCAGAAGTCAGGAACCGTTGAGCTTTAAGTGGTTTCAGAAACATCAGGGGAATTCTCTTGCAGGTGATTAGAACTACCTTCCAGTGACACACATGGAAATAAGAGATGAATGAAACAAATTACCTTTTTTGTTGTCATTTTAACCAGAATGCCAATTAAGCACTTGCAAGCATTTCACAGACATCACTTAAATTTTCCATAACCCCATCCAACTGAAGTAAGCAGCAAACCTGTGTTAATTTCAACAGCCTTTACCATTAGCTGGTACTAAATCAACAACAAAAAAAATCCATTGAAAATAATAGAGGAATAATCATAACAGAAATTTGTTAACCTAAAACTAAATTATAAGATTTAAAAATAAACTGTAATGGAGCTATCAAAAGCAATTTACCTTTTCTAAAATAATTCTTAATCATTACAGAACATTGTATAAAACAAATTAAAGAAAGATAATAAACTTACTGACAATCAACATAGGTTTACAGAAAATTTTTCTTTTCCCAGTAACCTGATATTTTTCTCATACAGGATTACAAATGTAATAATAGTGATCATATAATAAGATCGAAGAACATAGTTCATATTTACTAAAAAGTCATTTCTAGGCTTGAAAGAGGAAATTTTTAAAAAATAAAAGAAAAAGAAAAAAGGAAAATGAAAAAAAGAAAGAAAAAGGAAAAAAAACTCGGGAAAAATCTTGGTAACTAAGTAAAGACATACATCAATTAGAAATGGGAAAGTTGTGCTACCTTTATAGGTGACTGCCAAAATGCAGTACTGAGTCTACAGTTCAGCAAGGATACTGATAAACTGGGGAGCTTGGTGAAAAGGTACTGAAATTACTAAAGGTTTTAAAAGATGCCATTTTATCAAAGATTCAGGAGCTCAACCTATTTTATAACAAAAAGAAGGCTGATGCGCTATACATATCAAGGTGGGAGGAAAAATCAATTCTACGGGGCTTTTTCAGTCTAAAACTGATGTTCAAACTTTTATCAGTGAGGGTAATTAACTATTCAAACAATTTATATTTTGACAAATTCTTCACTCCCACACTTCTTCAACAAAAAAACTGAAAGAAAAAAAAAAAAAAACACAAAAAGCAAGAACCCTTTAGCAATGGTGCTACACAGGTCTAACTGCATAACCCCAGGCATTCTCCCTAGCCTCAGGATGTGTTTAGTGATACAGTAGTAAAACTTTGAATTCCTGTCTTACCTTTCTTTGACTATTAGCCCAAACAGAATTACTTGGCAGAAATCTCTGCAAAACTGACATTTTTCATCAAAGATTAAAAAAACCCTATAAGCCATTCAAAAACAGTTCGTACAAAATATGTGTTAACAAAGTGTGCTAACGCAAATGGAGGTGCAGAATAATTGCAGAGCACAAAATCAACCTCTGAAATTAAGCAACAATATCAGGGAGAAAGTGTTTCTTAAGTCTGGTTTGCAATTGTGACCATACTAGTTTTTCTATCACAGACTGGGAGGAGGAAAGAATGATTCTGCAAAACTGGGTTCTGAAAGAACAATGCTGTTGGGTCAGCTGGGTTCTGATCACAGAGCATACGATAAACATCGCTTAACAAATAATTCCAAAATAGTGCAGAACATGATTCAGTACCTCACTCAGAGACATAAAACTAGTCTATATCATGCTACCTGTAAGCTGGAACTAAACACTACAATTAAATTTTCTAAGTACTCTCATGGGGGGGAAGGGTATAAGGGTATTATTTTAGGTAAGAATAATCTTATTCACAGGGTGTGAATAAGAAAAGTGAACAGAGCTTGAATTTCCTCGATCACAATAAATTCCAGCGGCTACTGAGAACAATCGGGACTGTGTGCAGCCAAACCAGTCATTAAAATAACTAGTAAGTTTGACTTCAGGAGACTCAAAAGAGCTTAAAGGAAGAGCTGCTCCTCAGGTTTGATCTGATCCAGTTACTCAGGAGTAATGGAGATCATAAAGCACAGAGCACATTTAGAACAGGAATGGCAGACAGGTCTTCTCACACCCGGCAGCACGACACAGCAGGTCACGTCACGCCACACGGAGCCCCTCAGCCGCACACCCATCCTGTGGGTGACCAGGAGGAGCACGAGACTCACAGGGGCAATGCAGGAGAAAGACGTACCAGAAATTATAATAGTCAGAAATGGTGTAACCACATTTTTTAAAACACATCAGCAAGCTAATTCTTTTGAATTCCACACAGCCAAATGTTTATGATTTAGAGCTAATTTAGGAATATGTTTTTCATTTACAGCTTACATGACACATTGATATTAGTGTTGGAAACCATTTGCCAAGAGAAATTACAGGCAAGGTTTCAGCAGTTTGTCTCATGAAAAAGCTGGCACTTGTCTGTCAAGCTGCCTTTTATTTTGCTTCTGTTTTCAGGATTATTTTTTTTAATGAAGTTTATGATCTGATTCTGTAAGGTTTGCAAAACTCCAGTTAAAAGACATTCTCAATAAACATTCCCCACAAGGCATGAGGAATGTCAGTATCCTTCTCAGCAGAAGCTGCAAAAAAAATTCAGTGACAAGGTAAAATAATGAATTCCTGAAGTGCCAGGAACCTTCCAGTATCACTAACCAGAAATAATTTAAATTAAAACTGAAATATACAAAATACCTATCAATATTTTCTGAAGAAGCTTCTTTGGTTTTGCCTGCCTTTTGATAAACTAAGAGAAAAGGGCATTCATTTTCCACATAGAGAACAGAGTGATTGCAGATTTCATGAATATTGCTTCATTTGAAATCTTTCTGCCTTCTGAATATTGTTGATCATTATGACCATCAATTTATAGACTGTGTTGGTACTCCTCCAGGATATGGGTCAGGGACTCAACAGGAAAGGAAGATGTGTGAGCTTGCTATAAGCACATCTTGCCCAGCCTACTTCTTTACAGATTGTTTTCCACTAACACAAGAACCAGAGGAATTAAGTTTGTGTTGCAAGAAGAGAAAGCAGGTGGCAATTATGCTCCATCCTAGTGACCGAGTGTCACTAGGAAGGGCAGAGCAGTCTGAAGTGCTGAATATAAGCCTGAAATCCTTATTTATGCTTGTGACCCTCCAGAGCATTTCCCCACCACCACAAACCTGAGGATCTCAGGCTATAGATGTGCTCACTCTCGCAAAAAAAGCCATGACCAGGGTGGGCTCTTCTTGTTAGAGCATGAACCTGCAGGGCACATGCAGGTGACCAGATGCTCCAGGGAGCAAAAAGCTAAGAGTCCAAGCAAAAAGGCCAAGAGTCTTCTCAGCAGGGCACCTGGTGTCCACATTGCACTTCAGAAGTGAACACAATTCAGACTTAGGCTCAAGAAACCCCCTCTGCTCATCTCCATTACAAGAGACACCAGAGCCCTTGTATGAAGGATGATGCTGCAGCTAGGAAGGCCCTTGATCATCTTTCTCGCTCGTTGCAGCTACCCCAAAGTGAACCTGGGATGGCCACCCCATGCCAGGGCCTGTCCACACTCCTGACAAGCACAGATACTGTAGTTTTTCCAATTAACCAACTTGCAGCATGCTTTTTCCCAATCCAGCCCCGTGATCACAGCTTGCATTGGGCCATTATGCCATTAGGTTTCTGCTGCTTCGCATGTGGATGAACATGCCCTGGCCCAAGTCCTGTCAGATCCATGTGGTCTGCAGGACCAAAAGGGCCTCAAAGATGCTTTCGGAAACACCTCCTGTTTTCTGGTGAGCTTTGCTGTTTAATCGCATAATTACAACCCAAGATGAGAGTGTAAGTGTTCATGTGGCTACATTTAGGAAGAAAGATTCTGCATGAAAAAAAAAAAAAAAAATAGCCATTTGCTGAGCCAGAGATGCCATCACAGCATTAAAAACTTCAAGGGGAAGGAATTAAAAAATAAATAAATTAGCCCACTTAATTGCTGTGCAACTCCAGCACAGTTCTGGGTGGATGGCCAGAGCTGGACAGATGCTGATGGAGACAAGGCTGTGAGCAGCTCCCACCAACACGACCCAGCAGCCAGGCCCCACGTTTGCTAATGCTGAAGGAGGCATTAATGAAGATAGCCACAGAAAACAGCTCCATTAGATGCCATCTGAACACACAAGGATACCGAGGCAATGGATTCATAGACACATCAATGCAACTAATGCATCCCTAACCTTTGCCTAAGGGATTGAATCTTTTAAAGATACAGCTGATTCGATCTGAAAGCTCCTTTGTAAATACTTCAGCCAGTAGAACAGGTAAAAATAGGTAAAAAAGAAACACTTTATTTTAAAAAGATCTCATTGTAGAGACACTATGGCAACACGGGAAAAAAGGAGGAGAAAGAACGGTAATGTATGTGGAGGACATACAAGAAAAAATACATTTTCCTTGGAAAAAAAGGAAACTACATTGTAATTATTATTATTTTTTTATTATCATACAAGGTAATGTTTCAGTGTATCTCACATCTGCGTTTCATCGCATTCAAAATTGGTTGAGATCCAAAGTGAGCAAGAAGAAAGCACACAGATTTCAATATTAAATGGAACTGCTACACTTTAATGCCAGCTAGAAAATTATTTTTCCTTCCTCTCACCTGCATCCAGGAGAGATGGCTGAACTTCCCACCCTAGGTCTCAGTTTTCCTCATGTCTGAAACATCAGCATAAACTCTACTTTTTTATTTCCCTGCCCACCTCCTGTATCTTCCCAGCTTCTTTCATTGCAGAAATCAGCCTTTGGTGACAGGCCACTGATGTGAGAGGAGGCAGAGGAAAGAACTAGGAAAGGAAAGTTGCTTCAACTAACACTCAGATTCAATAGTAGCATCTCTAGTAGCACCCCCTTTGGTGAAGTAAGGAGATAAAACAGAGGGTATCAGGCAACAGAAGAGAGACAAGCAGGAGACCATAAACATTTCTGCCAGTCTCAATTATCAGCGTACAAAAAACGTTGTCAAGAAAAAGGTTGCAAGAAAAACAAGGAAGTTTTGTGGTATGTATGACAAAGGCAGAGGGGACAATTATTCCTGATGGAAAAAGAAGAAAAATAAATGTGTGACTCTTCAGAGAACTGAGTAAGAACAGAGATGGAAAATACACAAACAAAATAGAATACGAAATACAAAAGGGTACATAACAGGGGGATGTATAACAAAGCACAGGCAAATGCGGCGGAGGAAAACAGAGAAACTGATTGTCAGATAAAAAGATGAATTTGAAGAAGACAGAGAAAATAATGCCCACAAAGAGAGCAGCAAACAAAGAAAAACTATTTGCAGCCAGACAAGAGAGAGCAGGAGTATATTTTAGTTTCTGATTTTTTTTTTAAAGCACTCTGTTTGCTCCTATAAGTTTGAAATTTTTTTTCTCCATAAATTGGGGAACCATACAGAAGAACTAACACTTCCTTTGTGACTGTCCACCACTGACATTGTAACTAGACATGATGCTCAGATATACGAGTCATACACACCAACCTTTAAGCAACAGGGGGACCACATGAAAGGAGACTGACAAAGGCATGGAGAGTCTCTGTTCTGACAACCTATGCATTTTAAATTATTTTTTCCCCTCTCTGTCCCCCACACTTCCTTTAACATTCCTCAAATGTATATCATGCATAAAAGCTAATTTTACCACAGAGGTCTGCTTCAGTATGCTTTTGATATTAACAGAGATTCAGTTACAAATAGTAAGCCGTAAATATTTGCAGAGGAAAAATAAAAACTTGAATCTTGCTCCTTTCAAGCATCCAACTACTTTTCAATTATAAGGCTACTGTGAGCCAAATTTGCAAACCACTCCTCAAAAAAAATCAGTGCTTTTCTCTTGGGACCATCAGAAAATATAGAGAGAATATAATATGGAGAGTAAGAATTGCTAGAGAAGAAAAATATATACAGCCTTCTGAACAGAACATATCTGTTCACAGGAATAATAATTAAGAATACATTTTAAATGTTGCTCCGGTATACTTGGCCCTCCTTTTATTTGATGATCTGCAAGTGCTATTTCAGAAGCAGTCTAAATGTTCATTTAAGTACCATAATAGAACTCAAATAGCCTAATTTCCTTGCAGCCTTCACATTTTCCATTTTGCACAATTTGTGACAGAACTTTTTTCACATTATAAAAAGCATAGCTCCTTAGGAAAAGTCATATTTAAGTTGGATTCGGACACTCTTAAGAACAATAAGGACACATTTTGACAGTGTTACTCATACAAATACTGGTCTAACATCAGTAAAGACAACAAAAAAAATAACATAAAAATAGGATCCGTCTCAAATCAAATTTTACATATATGTGTTTGTGTGTGTTTATGTGCATATGTACATGTGCATAAACAAAAAATCCACCTACAGAGAACTGCTGCGATTCATAAAATCATATCCTTAACTTGTCTTTTCATATACCATTAGTAAATGTGTCTACTTTTATTAAGATGACCTGAAATTCATACTGCAAGGTAACTCCTGACCTTTCAGAAACTGTGACCATGCCATTAACCTGCCACCCAACATAAGACCAGTTTCTGCAACCTACTCTCAGTAAGGTAGAAATACGTATACAAAACTACTATTTCCAACAAATGCTTCAATGTTGTGGACTTGGTGCTTTTCAGAAGGAAACTCTTCCTCTAGAATTCTTTTAAAATGCATTTGTATAAAATCATACTTCTAAACCAGCTTCTTTCCCTGTCCTTCCAGCAGTACAGTTTCTCTGCTGTCTGTAACCAGCAAGGAGTCACATGTGGTTTTTAACTTATGTCAGAGCACGTAAAGAAATTGCCACTGTTTAAAATGTATTTACAAGTGAAAAAAAACCCCGAAATTTGAGTGGCTCCCATAGCAACCTGAATGGTTCATCTTTATAGCAGAAAAACTTGTAGTAATTGAGCACAAACCGTTATACTGAACCACACAATATTGCATTCATTAGGAGATGAACTACTAAACAAAGCATTTCTATTTACTATATTATTTACCCTCTTTTCACATCAGGGCAGAAAAGCAAAGTAACTCTTATTTTTATAACAGCTGTGCTAAAATGATACTTCAAAAACTCGTTACTGAAAGACACATACCAGATTTCACTTTAAGTTTACTATTGTTCAGTTTTTCCTCGTCTACTGAAGTTCACAGTGCGCTACTGCCTTATAATGCCCCTCTGTTCCCAAAAGACTGGAAATGTATCTGGAGAAACCTCATTCCCAACTATCCATCTCAGTTCTTTTTTGAGGATTAGCTGTAGTGCAATTGCTGTAACTCCAGTACTTTACACTTTGTTATTAAAATGCTACCAGCTACCAGTTTTCAGCAACTCCATCTTTTAATATCCAGGGAGGCTCTGCATGAGTATAGTAATTTGTCTTTATGGTAAACTGAAAGATGGCAAATTAAATTGTAACACTAAAACACTAGTTACACTGCAATAGCTATTAAGTAGTAACAATGGGAGTATGAAAGCCTACAATGGTACTTGAGAAAATAACAAAAGAACTTAAAATATACTACTATAGATGAACTTAACACCTGGAAATAGCATTTGTGCTACAATACAGCCTCTAAAACCTCCACTGAAAAATGACATTTCACTGGCACCAAGTCTTGAACAAATGTAGAGTAAGATACAGTCATTACTTACTGGTTTAGCATCACATCTAGGATGAAAGATGATCCAAAAGCATCAACCTGGAAGCTGGCTCGAGCAATGTGGGTAGACTGCAATATTGAAAAGACCGGAATTAGAATTCAGCCACAACAAAACATATCATACAAGTTTGTGAATGCAGACAGTAAATATATTTACTAAGTAACAATATGCCATTAACTAAATAAAATTGCACTGAAATGGATGAAGCAGTCTATGATAATGAACAAAAGATCCATTTTCTGAATCTTCAAGGCTTATTCAAGAATTCTCAACAACACAACCTGTGACTGGGAGGCTCTGCCTTAGTAACTCCCCATCTTAACCCATCCACACTGTAGAAAACAGCTCTTCTCTTTGAACTGCCACCCTGGGCAAAACCCGAAGCAAAGGAAAGTGGAAGACTCCCCTGGCTAATGTGTGACTCATTCCTTAACCTGACTCTGTACACAAACCAGTGCAGAACAGCTGAGACATTACTGGTTTCGTCAGACCAGGATACATTCACGAATCTCAGTGACATTACCTGAGAAACTGTTCATTCAGACAGACTCATTTAAGCCCATGTAATGAGGCGACAGCAATGGGCTAAAATCTGATTAGTTGCATAAGTTGCATTTTCCATAAAGCTCTGACCCACCACCCGGTAACCCATCTCCTCCAAAAGGCTCCCAAAACTCCAACCCCCTGGGCAGTCAGTAAAACCAAAGAAAAAGGGGTGCTAGAGAAACATTTCTTTCTTGCTTGCTTGTTTTCTCTCTTTGCTATGTATTTTCCCTGAATTAATTGCTTTCATTCAGTCCTATAGAGAACAAACATGGGAATACTTTGTAACTCACAATGAGCCAGAAATAGAACATTCATTCTAGTAGTAGTGGAAGAAAATACTCAGCTATCCAATGGAAATACAAGAGTTGTTTCTAGTCCTGAAAACTCCCAAGAAACAGAACAGCCATGTTACTTAACTAATTAATAAGAAAAGCTACTTTCAGACATTCTGGAGCAGTTTCAACTTTGTTCTTATTTTCTTTCCATTGCAATCTGCACATTAAGATTTGAAGCATGTAGACAGAGGAATCTAAGAAGGAACACTGAAGAACCACTTAAAACCCTAAACTACACTTCTCTAAATAAATACAATACAGGATAGTACAACTGTAACAAATGATTTATTGAAAACTCTGGGAAACACAGGACGGGATGGGATAATGTGAATCATCAAATTCACTCTCTCTAAGACTACTGGCAGGCTTTCAATAGGCATTAAATCCAGAAGAGTTGAGAATACCAGTTTCCCTGGAAAAGAACAGCAACAAAGAAACAGGAGGGAATCTTGCCTTTTTTGTTTATTACATTTTTGAGTTGCTCTACAACAGAATGCTCTTTTATGTCTACATATATAAGCATGAGTATTAATAAATAAAAAACTCTTGTAATTTCTGGATGATTAAAGAGTATCTCTTTTGAACAAATGTATAATCTGTGACCAACCAACTGAATATGACATATAGTTTACTTTGGGTAAATAATTTCAGTGGTGAATTACCATCAATACTAAAATCTCACTTTCTATCCAAAAAAGCCTCAAAAAAAAAAAAAAAGCAGTAATTTACTCACATCACCCGTTTTGATCCCTTTTTGAAAATTATGGGATTCAAGCTTGCCACAAATGACCTGTGACCTAACCAGCTGGTACCTGCGAGGCAACGATGGACGCCCCCAGCATGTACAGACACCCGCAGCACATAGGCCACCCACGCATAGGACCACCATTTAGTAGTTTCTGGCTGCAGAAGCAAGCACATCCACAAATACGGCAAAAACAACCATCAGCAAATTATCACATTAGCAACTGCATTTCTCTTCCAACTCTCAAGCAGCAGAGTTTGCTTTGAGTGATTTTAAAATTTTATCTTCTCTTGCTATTTTTAGGCTGCTGCTCATGTGACAGATCAAGAACCAAGTAAGGTACAAGGAGCCAACACTAGTTTTGTCATTCCCTTGTTCCACTGCAGCACATTTGCTAACCTTAACTAACCTTCATTTACCTATCTGCACTGTCACCACCATTCTCTGATCAAAGGAGTAATGGGAGCCCAGCTGTTCACTTTTCATCATTACATTATTAAATGTAAAGAACATTCTACAGTACTTTATTATTTCTGTTTGCTAACAACATAGCTACATATGCCATCATTTAGTTCAGTGTACAAAGTATAACCAAGTAATCTATATGACCATACGCCAGTACCAAAAAAAGAATTCATCAGTAAGGAAGAATATAAAGAGCCTAACTTAAATTTCTAAACGTACTTATACTGCATGTACCCCTTGTCACGTATTCACCTCATTCACTGTAAGAGCAAAAATTACTAGGGTTTGGTTTTGTTTTTAACTTCTAGGTCTATTGCATCATATTGATTTGGTCTGTGAAGTTTCCTCCCTTGAACATGTCTCTAAGATAAACACATACAAGGTTAATGTATTTCTAAGGTGACCCTGGACCACAGTTATTCCCTGACAGAAGCTGTTAATGTGGATTTAAGAGAGAAAATGCCTATTAATAAATTAAGATGAAAAACATTACACAGATGTAACCACCCTCAAGACAAGTGCTGCAAACGCAGGAGGCTCACCATTAAGTTTAAGCTCAAGTGCCATCAAGCACATCTCAAATGTAACTCAAACCTAACGAGATACCAAGATGCACGTTTTGGATAGTGAGACACACTCAGCCCTTTCCAGAAATGGCAGCCCTTCCTTCAACCCTGATATGTGGTTGCAAAACACTGCAACACTGCATACTGTGGGATGCTGCCAAAACAGACAGTTCAACTCCATCCTGGCCACGTGTTTCCATCTGCTCTCCCTTGTTGGCTTGTGTGATTACCCAGAAATTCAGATCAGCACCAGAAAATTAATCACTGCTTGGAGTGGATCCATTTTCTGTCAGACAAATAAGCTGATCCAAATAAACTGTATAGTCACACAATGAGAAGATGCAATGGAAAGAAGCTAGAGGGGACACACAAGAGAGAATGAAGAGAGATTCCCCCTTTCAATAACAGCTAACAGATCTCATTCAGCATAACAAAAAACTGCACCTTAAAGAGTGCCAGTCGTACATTTTTTAGGATAACAATTCTTCTGAACACCTTGTTAAGAACCACAAAAGAAAGAAACGAATTCTAAAAAGTCTTGGTCCTACGTTATTTTCAAGCACATCTACCTGCCTGCTCAGTGAATAGGTAAAACATCCAGCTGCAAAGGAAGCTTACACTCATAGACACAGGTCAATAAAAGAACCCAAAGAAAGGAAGTAAGTACTTTTATTCCATCTATACCACCTCATTCGAGCAGAATTTACAAGAAGAACACCTGCAAAGTCTCCCCTAAACCACTGAAGCCAAACAATCAATTATATCATTCAGTTCTCAAACCAAGGAACTTTCTCCGAAAATCTGAGGCTTTTTCAACAACCATAGGCAAGACACATCAACGGATGACAACTGAGTCATAAAAGGGGAGTTCTTCGAGACCAGGAGAAATGCACTCAATGCAGAACATGAGCAAGAGCCAGGAAAGAAGAATCCAACAACTTAATGGAAGAGCACAGTGCCGTGCCTCCAACACAATCAAAAACTTCTGAAATTTTAATGTCATGCAACTGAAGAAGAAAAATATCAATAACGACTCTGAAATTGGCTGCAGTACTTTCAGATGCAATATATAATGGTACATAAAGTGTACTACCCTGCAAGCCCCACTACAGAAAATACTAAGTATCCTATGCATCTAAAGCAACCACACGAGAGCTAACTTTTCTCAAAGATTGCAAAATTTAATCATCTCCGTGAATCACACAGAATCACAGAATATCAGGGATTGGAAGGGACCTTGAAAGATCATCTAATCCAAACCCCCTGCCAATGTCTGAAAGGAATCAAAAGTAAATGGAGTGGAAAGGATTACTTCAAATCACTAAGCACAAAGATATTTTATCTAAAACAACTATTTAAAGTTTGAATCTTAGAAAAACAAAATTGCTACACAAACCTTCCTGCCAAAGCAAGAGGGATGCAATTCCAATTATTTTAAATCACCTGCTCCATGCCTCAGGGAATCACTACAGTAACAGAGGAGATGGGCAATCAGTACCAGGTATGACTATTTTTTATTACAAAGAAACACAGCAAAATAATGACGATTTCTGACACAGTCCCTTCAGTACCCCTGCTGGGGATCAGCTTGCTCCAGAAACTGGCCCTGAAGAATGAGCACCTGCAAAGGGAATACACGTACATAAACCACAGCCAACGCCTACCACTGCAGATCCATGGTGAGCCTCATTGCACCACACTGTAGGTAACTTCAGACACATTTAGAAGATTTTCATTTCAAATAGGTCAAACAGTTTAACCACTAGTGAAACATTTACTACTCACTTTCTTTAACAATGAAACTAACAAGAATTTTGAAAGGAGATACTTTAGAAATTTTCCTCACATTGTGTATAATTTGTTGGGTGCTGAAAGCAGCATAGTAACATGGTGACTAATATTTTTCCTCATTAAAATAAGGAAAAAGAGAATTAAAAACATATTGGGATATTATGTGCAATATCTCATAATGCATGTTGCATACTCCTGAAGTACCCTTCATAAAGCACTTAGATACTTTTTTAATAAGTTTTGTTTAACAACTATTTCTACCAAAAGAAACTAATGTCTTTAAAAAAAAAAAGATGAGAAAATCCTAGTTATATGCTTGCCCTTTTGATGTAAAGAATTTTATATTTACTACTATTTATTTCTAATTAAAAGATTCTGATCAAATTTGTAGACTTGAAAGAAAGAATCAAGAGAATCAAGAGAGAAAATAACACAGAATGTTATAGCAAGAGAGAACTTAAAAGCTATGCTTCAGAGCTTTATAGCAGACATTCTGGCAGTGAGTCACATTTACAAAATAATACATTCCTTAGACAATAATTTAATTTCCCCCTCCCCTCTCTGTTTAATAGAATAGAAATCTCAGCTTGTTAACAATCCTTCAAGTGTGTAAGAAATGACTGATTCTTAAGTTCAGTAAAGACACAGATAAGTCCATGGGAAATCAAAATAAATACACTAATGAAATGAAAAATATACTAAATATTTTATGTATATTTACCTAAAAAGAACTTTAACTGTGGTTTTGAAAATAATCGTTACACTTAAATTTATGCTACAGTAGAGGAATATATTGGTAATTAGCACATGTACACATTATAAAAGGACAAATTTTAGCCTCAGTTGTGTTGTAATAAATCCAGAGTTATGCAATATATAGTTGCTATACGTAAAATAAGAAAATTGTTCAAAAAATTACTTTTCTACTAGTACAGGGAAGACAAAAAAATAAAAACTTTGCTCAGAGACAAAATTCAGGAATAAGCCTAGGTCTAATAATAAAAATAAATACCTCCAAGTCAAAGAATCTTTTTTTAAAAATACGCAATAAAATATAAATGCAACATGATTTCCTCAGGCCCTCTCTATTGCCATTTGCAAGTATCTAATTTTAATCAGAAGTTCAGTGTCACTGAACTGGATTCAAATATCACAGCATATTAAAGAACTGCAATATCTCTTTTTTTATTTTTCCTAGCATTCTTGAAATATTTATAGGCACTCATTTACTATATTAATCATCATTTTATTGTCATTCTTCATGCAAACTCTTTTTATCCACTGGATAAATCTAAATATCTATGGGGCTTTGGTTGGTTGTTTTTTGGTTTTTTTTTTTTTGGGGGGGGGGGCAGAAGTTATTTAATGAAAAAACTGCAGAATGGAATCATGGTTTGATGAAAAGGCTTTTATAGCTGCCACTTTGGGGTACATTTAGTAAATAAGTCATTTATTCTGAGGAAAAGCTAGAAATAAGAAAATATTTTAAGAGGTCCACGTTCATTTTTGAATCCTGGATCATACGTCTCCTCTCCTCGCCAAATGAGGGTGGGGCAGAGGGAGAGTTAAACACCATCAGCCAGAGCGCGATGCCATCGCCCAGTTCACTCTGCTGAGGTTCTGCCAGCTCTCAGCAGATTAAGAACTTGACAAAGCCATAAACATGACTTAAAATAGCTTTTCTCTCTATCAACATCATAGGATCAATTAAATCAGAGTCAGAAGCAAGGACTACTTGTATCTCTAAAATGCCAGTAATTATTCTATGCAATTATTTAAGAAAAAAAAACCAAAAACCTCTTTTATTACTTATTTGTGAGTTAGAAATCAGAGGCTGTTTGAATTTACTCAATACGATAAAGTAAGAGGTCCCCAGAAATACGGATGAGGAGAACAGTACCAGGAAAAAGCCATGCTGAGCACAAACCAATGGAACCCATTAACGCAGGCATCGCCACTGCAGATCCAATGCCTGGAGAGCAGCACGGATCCTTCTGAGGTGCTGCAGAGGTGTGATACTGAGCTCTGATGAACTCAGCTTTACCTGCTCCCACACCTCGCCCTCGACCTCCACTGGCACTCCAAAACCATGAGCATCTTTGAACAGTTAAGACAAACTAAGAAAAAATAATTCTTATTTTCCCCTGCAAATGTCTCCTCTTGCTCTCCTTCCTTGCCTCCACTTCATCTTTCTCAAAAATTCACCCAAGGTTAACTAATGGAGCAATGAAGACAGGAAAACTATCGGGCTGTCACTGCTAGCAAATTTAGCATGAACTACCATTTGATCTCACAGATCTAAAAGGACAAATTTAAGTAACTGAATGGGCAAGATGCTGCTTCCCAAGAGGCAACCTAACACTTGTTCCCAGCACCAGAAAAACCCCGTGGCTCCGGATCTTATACTCGCAGCCCTTTTATGTACAGAGGATGACGTTAATTTGACTCTAAGAAAATTTTAGTTATAACTTTTGATTTCCTATGAGACTAATTACTCTAACTTCTGTCATTCTGAAAGTCTTCATATCCCAGCAAAAGGAAGAACTGCAAGAACTTTGGGGAAGCCATATTCTTTTTTTTTTTTTTCTCCTTTTTCTGAAAGGGAAGCAGCAAACATTCATGTATAAAAGGTCACATTTAACTAATATGCAAGAGGTCTTAAATGTATCATTATCAAGGCAAAACCAGAAAAACTAGTCACCGCTCAACCTCATGTTTTTAAAATAATGCATTTGACAAGGTCCATCATCAAAGACTAATGGCTAGGAAAAGTATGATAAAACAGGCTATTGTAAGAGCAATTAATAAAGTACTGGGTTACAAATAGGAAACAAAGGAAAGTCACAAATGAAAACCTGTAAAGTTCAAAATGTTTTCCTGATGTAATTCATACAAAAACTTTGATGACTGTTGAAGATCACACTGCTAAAACCAAGACAGGGAGCAGAGCAAACAGAGACTCACCCTGTGACACAGGGACAGCGCAGTTTCCATCGCACCCACAGCAACTGCAGGTTTCACAGGGTCAGATGCAACACGAAGAGCAACACTAGATACAACAGTGGTAGAGCAATGTGTTCCCTCTATCTAGGACTTGACTGTGCAACTAGATGGCCAACCTACTTCCTTGTGAAGAGATATGAAGTCAGAGGGAAAGAACTCAAACAAGGAAAATCTCTCTCTCTCTCTAATAAAATACTCCCTCTCCCGAGGACACCTGGCAGTTTCAAGTGGGCAGAACCCAAATGAGCCGCTACTCGTGCACAGCTGCAGCGCGAGAGGCAAACAACTGACACACAATGCATCTGCAGGGGAGAGAACACAACACAAGGGCAGTAACCCACGTGCCATAGGCACCACTTGAGGATGAACCCATCTGGATCACTGTGTCATTCAGCTGTAGAAAGGACTATTGTCTCAAGGACACCATTTAGACAAGAAAAACTCAACAGATCTAACAGTCAAGAGGAGCGAAGACATTTCCTTTGCTGAAGCAGATGGCGCCTTGAGGTCATTTGTAGCTGAATGTTTTCCAAGTTCTGAGAGGAATCAATAACGTTTAGAGAAAGGCCCCCTTTTCAGCATCTCTTGTAGGTTTCAGAAACTAAGGAAAAGAGTTCTTTAGAGGCATCTGCAAAAACCCTCCATTCACACCGCCTTTATGTTACAAGTAAAGCATTCAAACATAATAAAAGCACACTAGCTTTGCTCCTTTATACAACAAGTATCAGTGACCAAAACATTATTCAGTAACACAATGACATATTCAAAACATTTTCCACTGGTCCTACACTTCGTACACAGAAGAAAGCTTATCAAAAGATTAGCTCTTCCCATGGGAAGCAGCACTCTAACACCTAGAGCCTACCAACATGGCTAACTTTTCCCATAAACAGTTCTCTGGCAACAGCAGAAAGTTTACTAACATTTTGTCAGCACCACAGGCTAAGAGGAGCTTGATGAAACTTGCAGACTCTTAGGCATGCCAATATTGCTCAATCAATTCCACACAGAATACTTTTTAAATATGACTCACCCTCTATATTCAAGTATCAAAATCCTGTTTAAAGTTGAAAAGCACAAGAAAAGCACAGTTCAAAACTTCTTTTCCTCTTGGTACAGCCTAGGACATCAAAATGAATCAACATTTTCCTGTATATATTTTCTGAAACAGCTAATAGATATTATTTTTTTCATTCCCACAGAATTTCAGGGGCTGAAATACTCTAAGGAGACATTTCTGAAACAGACAGTGTTCCTACATACTGCTATTTTTCTGGGTAATTTCTGAATTGTAAGTCAGGACTGTAGCCTCCACGCTCATGTTCATCACATTTTCAGAATCAAGGCACCATTAAAAGGCATTTACCCACACAAACTTTTTCTAAACCTTGTGTTAGAATTACATTCTGGAACATGCTTTTTCTAAAGCATGGTTACTTGCTACAGTTTTCTGGCCTGGTAACATTCATTTACTTTAAAAAAAAAAAAAAAAAAAAAAAGGAGATAGAAATTGTACAGTGAATTTGGTGTAGGCAGACAAATCAGAGCTGGTCAAATTACCAGAGGAATCACCAAATTTCACTGTCTGATGTCAAATGCCCAGTAGCAATGCCGTGTTTCTTAACTTTATCTTAATCCAGTTTTCAAGTTAGACTTCTACTCACTCAACAATGAAACACAATTTCTGCATAATCACGTCTCTCATTTCCAGTGACATTGGCTTTCCGCTTGAACTTACCCAACCAGCCAACCCCCATCATGGAATGTGCACACCACAACCTGGCAGAACACATCATGCCCATGTGCTCAGCGCTACCATGCAGCTCTTCAGCCACCTTTGCTGCTCAGCGCTCACATAATAAAGTTTCTGGGAAAAAACATAAGCCTTCCCTCACACAGTTATCCCACTAAAGTGTTAAAAAGCTTGCACAGATGTAATCTGCATGCAAAGCTCTCCCCTGCACTGAACATGCCTCCATCTGAGGAGAGAGATGTGGTTCCATGCTTGGCTGTGGCTCAGCACAGCTGTTGCTGCACAGTTCATCCCTGTAGCAATGATTTCTCCTCCTCAGATTAATGCAAATATTGCAGTGGCTTCAGAGGAATACTATCAGGGAGGATCTGTGGCTATGAAGAGCAAAACTTCATCTGACAGGCCTCTGTGATCCTTTATGCACTCCAAAAGACATCTTCTCAACACAGTATATCCATACACTACCCAGGGGACCACTGGCAAGCCAAAGGGAAGAAGATGACTAGAAGAGCTCAAAAATTTTATTGTCTGAAAGTTTTCCACAGACAATCATAGCAAATTTGACATAGTTTAAAATAAAGAAGTCAAAACTATAGAGAAGAGAGACAGGATGGAACTAACAGTGATTTCTGGAGATGTTAAATATAGCAGTTATGGTTAACATGCAAGAAGCCAACAAATACACTGTTTCTAGAAAATACAATACTGAAAAAAGATTATTTATGAACTAAAAAACTGAAACACATCAGTAGATGAACAAGGAAGAAATATTGCATAGGAAGACACCACAATCCTGTGTCCAAGACTGGTGGGCTTGATCCTCTGATAGTACTGGACTTCATCCCCCACATCCACAGCCATTCAGACTCAACAGACGTGGCCCTGGGCTGGCAACCACATCATCTGACAACAACCCAGTGAGCATCCTACACTGAAGCACAAGGACGACTACCAAGGAGGAGAAGCGGCTTTGGCTCAAACACATGGGAGCCAAAGACAAGGGTCCCCAACCTCTCAAACGAGAGAAACCTGGTGGGAAGCAGCTGCTGTAAGTGGAAGGATCACAAACCTTAGCAGAGTTGGTTTGAAGGGGAAAAGCACTGAGACAGTGTCAGCCAGAGGATCTACAATTTAGAGAGCTGAACCCATCAGGCTTCTGAAGGTTTTACACAGTTCGACTGACCTTTAAGCAGTGTTTGACAGGATAACTGCAATGATGTTTTAACAAGCAGAGCCCTAAGAAAAGTTGTTAGTCTTGAGTCACTTAAAGACTGGAATAATTATTGAGAAGACTACAAAGGGCACCTGAAGCACCAGAAGAATACTACAATACCAGATCTACCATGATGGTGTTACACATACATCCATAATGCTCTTGTAGCAAACACTTTCCAGTGAATTCTAACTTCCTATGTAGTTCCTCCATAATTTGGGTAAATCTCAGCAAAATCTATCATTACACTGATTGGAATGCAACACATTTCTGCATCATGAACGCATTATAGCAGACGATTAGCCACAACAAGGGTCCCAAAACAGGCATCCTCACTGAAAGAGTGGCAGGAAGAATATTCAGTTTGATCCTGCACTCAGGTGCACCAACACAGATCAGAAGTGAATGTAGATACTGATTACCAGAGCTTGAAAGGACTTCCCTGTCAGATTCAGATCTTAAATATGCAGTTATTACATTGATCATGACAACAAGCAAAGGTTGGGAAAAATATTTTTTCTAAGTAATGTTACATCTGAGCCTTTAAGACCCTTGATGACTTATATGAGGCTGTTCTATGAGATTAAGCCATAGCTTTTGGAGTATCTCTCTTTTCAGCTCTGCCATGGCACAAGCAAGAGGAGTTATCACAAAACAAAGATTTCCCATGGAGCTCTTTTAACCAGACCAGGATTTTCAAAGGTACCTAAGTCTTCTAATCAGCCCATGACATCTGGCTCCTGATATGGAGTATTTCAGCAACATGAACTCTGAAGTAGACACTACTAGAGCTTTTTTGCTGGACCATTTTTTGGACATACTCATTTACTGTCATAACAAATCTCATTATCAAGTAGCGAAAGACTTCCCTTGAAATGAGCTTATAAAGAAGGATACATGAAAAAATCGAAATATTCTTTGCCTATAAAATACCAAAACACGCTATGAATATATATATTTTATTAAAAGGCGTATCTGAAAGTCCCTCCTACATTAGAAATCAAAGGGCACTCTCATAGACCTTGGAGCATGCAGCAATCTATAGCAAAGTTTGGCTTTCAGTACTTTTTTTCTTCTTCAGGAAGGCAGGACCTGCATCAAGAGTATTGACATTTTAACTGCCATTTTCATATTCAGGAAATATAATATTGCTAGTTTGGTGTGTCTTACCCTGAAATGAATATTGCAGAACTGCATACATTGTACCTACAGTAAAGTATCATACACGTAACTCCATATATTGAACATATAGTAAAGTCTCACACACATTTTGTTAAATGCCTTATAAACCTCAAGGAAAGAGGAAGAGGCAACAAGTCAGGAAGAAAACCAAATCTGGCAGTACACCACATGCATGTTCTCACTACTGCCTCAGACTCAGTTTAGTCACTTCCCCTTTTGGTTTTGTCATAGGTTGATCGAAAATTGTGCTCAAGTTTCTCCAAGAGACAGCAGTCATTCAATTAAGTGGGCAGGACACAATTTTTTAAATTGAGCAACTTTTCATGACACTTCTCTTTCCAACAGTCATCATCCATCAGTCCCAGAATCTAGAGCTGTTTTATAAGCCTCTCAACAGTCAGAACTCATTTTTTAAGAAAAAAAAATAATAATAATTGTTTGAGCTACCCAACACGGGAACTTGTAATACCAACAGAAGTTGACAGCAACAGAACAGGAACTGAGAATGTTTTAAACAAAGTGAGCAGTTTCCGAAGCACCTGCAAAGAACAGGGCTATCCCGTTTGAAGACTAGAGTGAAAGGCCAAGGACAGAGAACCCAATAGCAAAGACTAGGCAACACCTGAATAACTAACAAAGATTTCAACTCCAAGTGCAAGCAGAGCTATGCAAGCTCAGCATGACAGAGTAGAGCTTTCTCTGCAATTGATTATTAGCAGTAAGCAGTTATTTATGAAATCTGTAAGCCATGCTTCCAAATTGATGTATGGAAAACAATTCAGAAATGCAGACTGTGGAAGACGAATAAATACTTTGCTGAAAACTACTGAGCCACTCTGGACTACAAACAACACGTACTTCTATCCCCAGACACAGTTCAGTCCTGGAGCCCCCTTCACACCAGGCTCCCTACAAACAGGTCAGCCCTTTTAGCAGCATAAATGAATCCCAACGTACCTTCATGACAACTGGCAACAATCAAGTGAAAAACAGGTTGAGAAACAGAAGTTGTTGTACTAGGAATGTTTTGCACAGCCAGCAGAGATGAGTGACTCTATGTCCATACGAGGCAATTGAGTCAGGACCTTGTTCCGACTGAAAATCATAGCAAATCTCCCAAATTTCCATACCAACATCTAGATACATCAAAAATTGACAATGCAATAAAAGCCACAAGACAAACAATGTTGTCTCTCAGATTGTGTGTGCAGACTTATTAGTATGACCACAAAGTGCTGGCCTCAAGAAGAATTGGGACCCTCCTTCACTAGAGGTGAGCGGCAGTCTCCAGCTGAGAGCAAGATCACTATTAAGTTATACTGAGGTGAAGGCATGTAGAGAGGGGTCTGGTACTCTAATCTCCAGATGAAGAATCGATCTCAACTTCACAACCAGAACATTCGATCCACTGAAAATTATTAAGAAAAAGGTCCTCCAAATCAGGTGCTGATGTAGGGTACAAACTCAAGTTTGTAAAGACACACTTTGTGCTTTGTTTTGCTCTCCTTCACAGGCGGAAGAACAAATACAGGCAGTGGGGAGGAATGCTTACGCACTCCCATATTTTAATGAAGAACCTGCCTGCACAGTATTGATTAAAGGAAAGTATTAAGAAACTTGTGATTTCCCATGTGCTTCTTAAGATTACAAAATATGGCCCAAGGCATGGAGTCAAAAGCTTCCTTATATATGTCCACAGGAGGAACTTTCTTTCTTTTAAACACAAAAATCTTAGCTTACCTTCACTGAACACCTCTGCCATAGAGGACATTCACCTTCCAGGAGGTTTATTTATGCAACAGTAAATGAAGCATCCATTGCTAAGATCCTGGATTGCATTAATGATAATATTAATATTAGTGTATTCTCAGATATATCTTATCTTGATTACTCTTTAGATTAAGTGCTGTGCAGCTGCTAATAGGCTCCCTTTGAGGAACAGAGAAATTGAAATACAGGAATGTCATGGGTACTGGTAGTGACTCTACTCCACAGTGGAATTAAAAGCAGAAACCCAAAGTCATGTGAATTCTCCAATGTCCACTATACACTGTACATTAAAACATTAATTACATTAATAGGTAATAGCCTACATTTGCCTTGTGCTGTGTTCTGAAGTCCAGCAATCTAGGACAACAACTGTGAGTACGCTGATTTTGTTTCTTACATTCTGGGTTTCTATGATGAGTACATAGACTATTTAATAGTAAAGCATGCATGAGAGAAGTGACTCAATAGTCAAGGCAATGGCCCAAAAAAACCAAAACAAACAAATAAAACAAAGGAGGTTGCTAGAGAAAAACTTCAACAAATGCTTGAAAAACCCATAGATTTTTTAGAAATCTGCCAACCATCACTTCCCAATCACTGTTGCCTTCAATTCCCTTCTTTCACCTCCTTGTTTCATATTACACTCCTCTGGCTCAGCTCCATCATAAGCTTGTTCTGAAACTCCTGATCTGCAAAGGCCACGCTTTGCTTCTGCTTTCCCCTGAACGACCATCCTCACTTCCCTTTGTGCAATTCCCAACTCAGGCTTGCATCCCTCTTGTAAGACTTTTGCCCTTTCTCCAGCTAAAGCTTTCATCCAGGAATTAAAAGAATCTGATCCGACTTAATGAGACTTCCTTCTCTCCAGCTTATCTCTCTCTCTCTCTCTCTCTCTCTCTCTCTCCTTTTATCTTTATCCAATTCAAAACACAATTACGTTGTTTTATATTAATTCAACAGCTGCACCCTCGTTGTCTAGTCCTCTGACTGCACCATCCCGTTCAGGTGTCTTTGGTTTTCTAGACATGGTTACTTGTCCTTCAGTCATTAGAGGTTCCTCTTGAATGCTTCAACCTCCTCCAAGAAGCATCCTCCCTAAACTAATCCACAAGTCCATTAGCTTTGGTTTGAAATCTCTGTTCAAGACCAGTTTTTCCAACTCACATACACAACTGTACAAAAACTACTAGCAATGGATAGAATAGGCATGGATACAGTCAGAGCATATGTAATCATAAAACAAACTAACACATATGAAAATTTTATTCATGCAAAGTGCACCTCTGTTCCCCTACCCTTTGTATGCCGCTGATCTTGGACTACTAACTCTTCCGGGCAGGCACGGGTGTCTCTTAATGCGTGAGCAGAATCCAGCACTTCCTATCTCTACACTTGATGCAATTTTTACCAGTCAACCAAAAGCAACCATAAAAGTTAACTCAGTTAGTCCATAACTTTGAAAAGCATCTGGCAGAGATAAGGGTGTTGGGTTTTTTTATGGGATGCTAGACTTTAAGAGTCAGGATATTAAATTACTCAGCTGGAACAGTTAACACTATTACTTCAAAAATACCCTCCTAAACGCAGCTTCTACAAAACTTCAGTTAAGGAAAGGTAATCATGCTGCTGGTCCATCACTGCCGAGCTGACTCAGATCTCTGGGCGAGGGATGCAGTGTCCTGCAATTAGGATGTAACAATACCCTGTTCAAGAAGCACAGAAAATCGGTACTGCTCCACTCAGCTTGGCTGGTTTTGCTTCATAATTACCTTCCTCCAAATCACTGCCAGCTACTGCATCATCCTTCAGTGGGGCATCAGATACAATGGGAGAGGCTGTGGATATTTTAAGCAGCAGAGGGGAACTTCTTGATCGGGACAAAAAGTTGTAGTTGCACACAGAGCTTTACAAATTTAAGCTCAGTTTAGAGTGGAGCCTGTTGTGAAA
Organism: Antrostomus carolinensis; assembly: GCF_000700745.2. Classification (NCBI taxonomy): domain Eukaryota; kingdom Metazoa; phylum Chordata; class Aves; order Caprimulgiformes; family Caprimulgidae; genus Antrostomus; species Antrostomus carolinensis. The sequence goes on from NW_010330840.1 coordinate 35,716, forward strand.
TAAACGCATTTAACTCTTTTTAACCCACTAGTGTTGCTTTGTTTCTGTTTGGAGTAACAATACTAACAACTTAACTAAACAAGGACGACTCAAAAATTTCTTATGAGCATAAGATATGGTGAATAAAAGTTGAGATGTTCAGAAAAACAAAACTCATTAATTAATTGTTTGTTCTGCAAGACCAGTATTTGAATCCTAATACTGGACCCAAATGCCATCATTACTACTTTTTAAGCAGACATGACACCAAATGTTTGAATTTGTGAGTGTCCAGTGGTCATCAAATAATCCTGAAATGGTGAGAGGATTTTTTTTTTTCTTTTTTTAAGCAAAGCATGCATTTTGGAACTTTTAGAATCCTATTTTATTATACTGTAAATTGGCCTTCACATCTGAAAAATGTTTATATAAATAAGTTACATTCATAGGTAAATAAATACGCTATAAAGAGACTTTGTTATTTAACTACACAAAAAGAATGCAAGCTGTCAGTGCTTGTACTTTACAGATTTACAATAAAGAAATCCAAGACAATTTTTTAATCTATTTTGTTTCTTAAAAGAACAGCAGTCAACTGGATAAGGAGGACACAGGCCTGCAGCTCATCTTGGATGTCAGCAGTTACCTCAAATGCACAATTTTTTTATGTTCTTCATCTATAACAGCACAGACCGGATGCTTTCTCCCTTTAGATGTGACAGCCATGTAACACCTCAAATATGATGCTCTGTGATCAAGACTAAAATCGCCGTATTTTAAAATAAACTGGGGTAGCTATTGGAGAAAAGCTATAGGGATTGGTCTCCATGTAACAGAAATCTGAAAACATCCCCCGTTTGGGCCGGAATACGTAACTCGCGTTGCTACGTTAAGCTCACATGTCACATTTCAAGCAATTCCCTTCCGATTTCAAATCGCTGTTTTTAAAAACAGATCCGAGTCCACAGAACACAAACCCGCCCTGCCCACGCTTCAGCCAGGAACCCAAATTACGCCGCAGCCTTTCCGCTCCCGCTGTCGCAAAGGCACCGCAACTCCGGTGCGGCGGCTGCCCCAGCCCCGCGGGCAGCGGGCGCGG
>NW_010330841.1:0-13450 GCF_000700745.2 Antrostomus carolinensis
GGGTCCGGTGCTGTTGATGTGACGTGTCTGCAGGGCCTGCAGCAGAGACGGGCCCTGTCCCTGGAAACAGCCAGTTCTGATGGCGTCACCGGAGCGCAGGAGGGTGTGAGCCTGTTGCCTGGCACAGGAATGGCTTTTGTACGGGGTAGCGGGTCCTCTAAGAGGAATGAAGAGTAAAGAGCCCTGGGCTGGGGTGTGAGGTGAACTGCCTGGGTGCAGGAAGGAGCCTTGGGCTCACACTGTGAGTTTCTCTGGTTTTACAAAGCACAGATCAAAACAAAGAATCGAATTGAAGTCCTGTATTGCTTCCTTTCGTATGTGATTAAATCTTCACTATTATTCATGTATTCATTTTGATCTTAAGGTGCCATCAGAATATTCTGGGTAATCACATTTGTCCCTGCTTGAAGTTTAAAAGAGATTCCTTTTTCTGATGTAACTCTTTGCATCTGTTCCCCACTTTAGGACAGCAATGATGACATTGAGGATGTGTCTCTCTTTGATGCAGATGATGATGTATCCAGGAGATCAAAAAAATCAAAAATAAGGTCAGTGGCTGTAGAAAGAGTTTCTAGATGAGTTGTGGGCGGAAGCCTGAGGAAGGAAGGACTGTCATATTGCATGAAAATAGGTAATGGCAAATACCTTTGTTATTTGGTTAGAGGTAATGGCAAGTAACTTCTAGATAACTGAAAGTGCCAGTTCCAGAAACTCGACTGGAATTTGTAGATCTGTTCCCTCATGCCTCTGGGTGCCCTCACATTTCACATGTGTTTGTCTTCCAGTGTGTAAGGGACCTACAGGGATACGAGGACTCTGTGTAATGTGAGGTTCTCGCCATGTTACATGCTGGTTCTGGGCTAGTCCGTTATATCTTCCCAGTCTTTGTTCTCAAGTTTGTTTGTTGCTACACTGCTGTCTGCCATGTCCTGATGTAGTTTGTCCAGCTGCCCCCCTTCCTTGTTCTGCCCAAACTCCTGTTACAGAGCAGCATCCTTACACGGGTGGTGTGGTGACCTTGGCTCTGTACTGCATGTTTCTGACCTGGAAACTGCAAAAATCAGAAAGAAGGGCAAGTCTGCTGTGTTGAAATACGTGATCTTTCCCTCAGAGGCATTTCCTTTGTCAGAACCTTTTTAAATTTACCCCATAAAAATTGCCTTACATTGAACACTAGCTAAAACTCCCTGCCCCCTTCTGCCCCAAATTCTGTCTGCACATGGGGTATCACTGCATGTAGAATGTGTTTCCCTGATGATGAGCTTCTAGTTGTTTTATTTCCCCTATTTTCAGCAGTCATTGCGCACTGGGTTTGTGTAACAATGCTGATCCTTATCCTGTGAGTTGATGGGAGATGGCCTTGGCAATGTCAGTTCTCTGAAATTGCTTCAGTCTCGTCTGAAAGAGCTGTGACTGTACTGTACTTCATTCCAGGCATCCAGTGGCATCATTTTTCCACTTATTCTTCCGAGTCAGTGCGATAGTTGTCTATCTTCTCTGTGAGCTCTTAACTAGCAGCTTTATTGCCTGCATGGTGACAATTATCCTCCTCTTGTCGTGTGACTTTTGGGCTGTAAAGGTAAGTTCCTCTTACGGTTTTTGTTATTTTTGTCTTACTATATAAGAATAATTGAAGAGATTGATACTCATGTCACAAAAAAAATTAACATCTTTGTGCCTTTCCAACAAAATGATATCCAGGATACCCTCAAAGACTGTGAACTATTGAAGAGTGTTAACAAAATAATGAATCTCTGTGTACCTGACTTCTTTTTGAAAATCAAATGGATATTGGACTTGCTTTTAAGGTAGCACAGGCTTTGTTATCAGATCACTTTTGAATCACCAGAAATATACCTCACTTTATATTGTTACAGTAATTGGTTATTGTACTGGACATACTGGAAAACAGATTGTTGTGGACATAAGAGCAATGAGTAATCTTGTTTTCCCAGATGGGAGACAAATGAGCACCACTCAAAACAGCAACCCAAACAGTGAACTTTGGCAAATGGTTTCTTCGAGCAGGAGGTATAAAGCACATTGCTTTTCTTCTGTTTCAGAATGTCACAGGGCGACTGATGGTTGGCCTTCGCTGGTGGAACCAGGTCGATGATGATGGTCGAAGTCACTGGGTATTTGAAGCCAGGAAGGTAAGATTTATTTTTTTTTTTATTTTAATTGTTTCTGTTTTGTGAAACCCCTGTGAACTGACAGTTATGCTTGTGATGGTAGATTGCACAATGTAGATATTTACTTCCAGCCACAGAGCTGTAACCATGGATTTGTTTCATGTAGGTTGCTGAATGAGCTTTTTGATGGTTGAATTGTTTAAAAATTCTTACAATGTATTGATCTGGCTTTATGTAAGTAACCTAAAGGTTCCACATAAAATGCAGTAAAGGTTCCCATGTCACATCAGTAACCTACAGGTTTTCTGGTGTGAACTTGGAACAGCTGATGTAGCTTTTGTCTCCTATAGAAAGCTATTAGAAGTAGGAAGAAATGTATAGCTTTCATCTTGGCTAATGCTTTGCTTTTGTGTTCGTGATGGCTACTGCTACCTCTCTAGTATCCCGTCTGTCAGACACCTCAGAACACATCATGTATTTACCCTTTTGATCCCTGTCTCTTATCTCTCTTTGTATGGAGCTAATGGCATGCAGATCTGGAGTGAGGTAAAAATAATTTCCTAGATCACCTGGGAGGTCTGCACTGGTGAAGGGACCTGAACCTTTCTCCAGCTGAATTTGTGTGCTCACTACAGGCACATTCTTTCTCAAAAACGTGCTGGTTTAGAAAAGCTAGAACAAACTGGGGAAGAGGGAAAAGGCAGCTGAACTGCTGGTGATGCTGTAAATTTACCCATAAGTTGTTAACCCAGTCCAGATTTTTTTAACTACTACAGGGAGGAATGAGTGCTTGCTTGGGATCTTCTGCTCTGTAAAGACTTTTATAAAATCAATAGTGTGGTATGAATCAGACCTCTGTGTGTGTAAAGAAAAAATTACCCTACTTTGCTGCCTAAGAGTATCAATATTTAGTTCTGCCAGTGCTAAGATTAGTGAAATTCTAGTTGTGCAGTGATTTGGAAGTACAAAACATTACCCATTTGGCTGTTTCTAAGCTTTGTAACTGAACCCGGCAGTACATGTCATGTTTCTCAACCTTAAGCTTTAGCCCTAAGCATTCCAAGAGGATTTGATGCTGCTGCCTCCATTATTTCTGATAGAAAATTGAGAAAAGGGTCCCCTAAATGGAAACATCTTCTGTTGCAGAAAGATCTTTATGGGATGTAGAAATTGATCTTGAAAGCACCCAGTACTGTTGGGTGGAGGCAAAAAATGGGGGGTTTGTAAATTCTGGACTGTTCATAATGACTGTGACCTACGCAACAGAGCAGCCTGTTAATCTCCATTTCCTTTCTGTTTCTAGGTATCGGCACAAGGGAGTAAAACCTCATCAGAAGCAGAGTCCCGAATTTTCTGGTTGGGTCTAATTACCTGTCCAATGATCTGGGTGATATTTGCTTTCAGCGCTCTCTTTTCTTTCAAAGTGAAGTGGCTGGTGAGTTGACTCCCTCAACTCAGTAACAGACCTTACACCTAACAAATAAGGCAATGTAAATGAGTGACTTCTGTTTTCTCTGTCTTAGGCAGTGGTTATGATGGGAGTGGTGCTTCAGGGAGCCAACCTTTATGGTTATATCAGGTGTAAAGTTGGCAGTAGAAAGAACTTGACAAGCATGGCGACCAGTTATCTTGGAAAGCAGTTCTTGCGGCAGGTAAGTTTTCCAGGGTTTTGGAAACCCTCCCATAATAGTTCTTCCTGTCCATAAACTTCCTTCTTGCCTAGGTACGAAAGGAAAGACTGAAAAAGTTTTTGTTTAGAGTTCCACAATGGGACCCATCACACCTTGCTTCCTGGTGAATTTGAGCCCCCTTAGTTAAGTCACAGAGTAACGTGCTAAATGTCAGCACCAAGTTCCATTTGCAGTGTCTCGTGAGCTCGTATTATTTGCTGGTGCCAGGGACAAGTGCCATAGCAGTTACTGGAATATGGCTGGTATGTTGGAAATAAGGAACACAGTGAAAGTGGTCCCAGGGGGAAACAGCTTTTGATAAACTCTGCTACTCTGGGATAACACTTTGCTAAATTACTCCTTTCATTGCACTGCTTCCTCTTCTGCTTGTGCTGGCCACAAAGCCATGCATCTGGAGAGTTGTTGCATTGGTCCTTGTGCTTCAATGCACAGCTGCAGTGTGCATAGCTCACAGCTGAAAGGGCTACCACTGCCTTTTGTATTTCTTCCAACCAGCTCTTCTCAACAGGTCCTTTTCTGCCCCCATGCTGGGTTTTCTTCCTCCCGTAGGTCCCTGCAGCAGTAGGCACAACTGTCTACTGTTACCCTTCCAGGCTGTCATTGAACTTCTGCTTTTACTGGGTTTCCTGACTGTGGCTGGCTCTGTTACACAGACAGTTCTGGGGACAAGTCGTTTGGCTGCCACAGGTTCACAAATGTTTGCTCAGATTATTGTTGTTAGTGTGATCAGAAGCTCAAACATGGATAAACCTTTCTTGTAAATCTATGCTGGGATTGTTCTCTTCTGTAGCTTGATTTGCTTCTGAATGCTTTTACCACTGCAGTGGTTAACCAGAGGCCCAGACCAGTCTCAGTCTCTGGTAGAAATGAATGCCTTGCCCCAGAATCATGGCAGTGAGTCCCATAGTTCTGTACTCCTTTTCTTTTTTTCACCTTCTGCAGACTGTGGGTGAAGGAGACCAAACAGCATCCTGAGTATGGAGGAAGCCTCAAGCCAGACCAGATTCACAGTAGTGGACAACAAAGAATGTTGCTCTGACCATGAGATTTGGGAGCTGCATATGTGAGGTGTGAATTAAAAGAAGTAAATAAATTGTGCAAGACTTCAGGTTAACACTCCTAGCAACTTATATCTGATTTTTCCACTAGCAGGTTGTGTTTAAGTCCTTTTTTTTCAGTTTGGTTAATTAGAATTAATTTGCCTAAACTTTAAATTAAAAAATAGCCTAGATGGCTTTCATACAGGTTTAGAACTATTGGATGAATTAAGGGAAAATTGCTGGACATCCTTCTTCAAAAAAAACCATGGACAAGCAGAGCCTGGGAACCCCCCCAACTCCAGCAGCTGGTGCCTCAAATAGTTTCAGTTGTGGATATTGCTGCATTTTGTTCTTGGAGGCCATTGCTGCTTTTGTTACGAAGTTTAGATAGTGTTCTTTTGGCTCTGCATCTCTCTCATTCTATGATTTGAACGATGCTGAGGTGGTTGCAGTGAAGGACATCTAAAGGAAATGTTGCTCTTGGCTTAGCAGGAAGATTATTGAAGTTTCGTGGAAACTACAGAAAGTGATTTCTGAGCAGCTCTGGTCTTTTATTTATCTGAAGCATTCTTGGAGGTCTCAGTAACATCTTAAAGCCCTGGATTTATGGGAAGTTCCTCTTCTACCTGTAGGCCTGCTTTTGTATGGAGAGCATAGCAAGAGTGAAACCAGTTTACGAGGAAAGTTGCAGGCACAGTTTCAGAGACAGTGAATCTGAGAGCAGCCCTTGTCTGACTCGCGCTGTTGAAGTAACACTCTCTGGCATCCTGTCAGCGCTGTGCAGTAGCATGCGTTTGGTGTTGCAGGTCTTTTTTTCTGGCCAGGAGGGTGTAGGGTGATGTGATCTGCAGTTCCCTCACCAGCTCCTCGGCGTGGGATCACAGGGAATGAGACCAACTGGTTTATGTTCCTTGAATCCACGCAGTGTGCTGCCCTTACGCTGTGCTCCCCAGAGAGTCTGTGGAACTTCTGTAGGATTGTGAAATGTTGGCTTGCAGTGTTCACTTAGATGGCAGAAAGTGGTGTGTTTTGTGTGAAAAGCTGTATGAAAGGGGTCAGTTCCTTCTTGTCATGTAATTCTGTTCATGGCATACTGTGCTTTCGCAGTGGTGGATACTGTAAACTTTGGTTGAGGTATTTTAAATGAAGAATGTGGTTTCTTTTTGAATAATGGGTATTGTAAACTGTGGGATTGCATTAACATGATTCCTCTCCCTGTACTGTAGCAATACTTGGGAGCTGTACATTTGTTTAACTCTTTGGATTGATACCTTCCTTTTGTAAATATGTATTTATAAAATCTTGAAATTAAAATAATGCTTTGTTTAACCAGACCAGGTAGCCCTTCTATGATTTGTGGCTGAGCTCTATTTATGTCCTGTGTTCTTGTAACGTAGTTTTAACAAGGGTTACTTGTCATGTTAAACAGTGCTGTTCAGTGAGCTCTGGCACAGTTCCTTTCACCCAGAGGTCTTGGATAGTTTTCCCTGTGCATACACTTTCTTTGTCAGTGTGCTGGAGTCGTTGTCATGCAGAGCTGAAGTAATTGTCACTCTCTAAGGCTTGGCTGGAGCGGCTCAGAGGCTCCTTCTGAGGGCACTTGGAAGGCCCCTTTGCCCAGGGCCCTGGCTCGGGCCAGGCGGTGTGCTATCATAAATGCTTGTGCCACCATGTAGCGGCAACTTCTAGTCCCCATTTACATGGAAAGGATGATTTATTTCTAAGGAATGAATATCACCAGGCAAAATGAAGTCAATCATGGAAGTAAAGGTGCTTCTGCAGCCCCGTGGGGACATGCAAGTGCAGTGTCTGGCCCCTACGGCGCGATGGAACAGAAATCCTTTCTGCTCCAGTCCAGCAAGGCCCCAGTTTGCTGCTGCTGTCAGAGGGACGGCACTGACTCCGGCACAGCTCCAGCCACAAGGTAGTTGTTTTAAAATGTGTTGAAAGTTTTGGACTTAATGTTTATTCTGCTGCTGCCAAAACACCCCCCCCAAACTGCTGGAAATAGAGAGTGCTTTCTGGAAGTTGCAGTTTATTTAATCAAGGACAGAGGCATTTATTAGTATATGCCTTTAAATATAGCCCTCTGGCTTATTTTTAGCCTCCTGGCAAACATTCAGTCTTTTGGCTTCTGAGAAGCTGGCACTTCATTGCGTTTCTCCACAGCATGGATCAGAACCAAATTTCTTATCGCTTCTCCAGTTGGGCGTGAGGCTCGTTTGATTTTTACTTGCTGTCTGCTGGGGTTTCCTGTGAGGCAGGAAGTGGGAGTTGCCGCAGAATGGGGAAATTCTCTGAATGTACTTTTTTCCCCAAGAATCAGGAATCCACGCTAAGCCAGTTTCTTGAGCATTAGCTATGTAATGGTGGCCCCACCTAATACCTCCAGGCCTGGGTGGTGGCTGAACTTTTGGGGTTTACACAAGCAGAAATACTCCAAGAGCAACAATAATAAAATACTATTCACTCTGAAATATCCAAGTGTGCCTCAGATGTTGCTAGCACAGCTGAAAGGTGAACTTGAAATCATCCTCATTTTACAGGCAGAGCCATTTTCAGTCCTTGGAGCATAGTGTCTTGGGCCAGTGGGGAGCTTGCTCACAGAGCTGAGGCCAGAATGGGTCCTGGGGGACATTAGCTGTCTGCTTTGGTGTGTGCGAGGCCTCACCCTTCCCGTGGATCCCAGAGACGAGCTGCTCCATTGCTCTTTGGACCTGTCCCCTGCTGCTGCCACAGACCAGCCTTGGTTTGTCCTCACCCACCATGGCACTGAGCTCTGCAGCTGGCTGGGTGCTGGAGTCCCCAGGGAAGGCACCTGATTTCAGGGGCAGAAGCAATGCTTTTCTGGCATTACCATGGTGCATCTGGATATTCTCAAAACACAAAAGCTTTAGAAGGAGTTTTGCCCTGTTGGGTGCATTTCCCCTTCCCTGTGTGCCATCCCCCTGCCTCAGGGGAGAACCTTAGGGACTGATGGAGGGATGCTGAATGTGCACAGGCAACCTGGCCCCAGGCCCACAGAGCCTGTCTATCTTTTCCTCCACAAATTTCTTGGAGACTTGCCGGCCCGGAGGGCTCCAGGGAAAGGTCTATTGTAGTTGCTTGGCAGAGGTCATGGTCAGCCCTGCTCACATGGGACAGGACATCCCAGCTGGTATTTCTGAAATAGAAAGCTGCAGTGACTAACAGAGAGTCTCCTTTCGGGAGACCAAAGGAGGGTAGGTGTTGGCCAGGACCCAGCACCAATTCCAGGGCTCCTGGCAGGAAGGGATTTCTTGTTTCCCTCATGCCTTTCTGTGCAAACAGCCCCAGTTTGGGAGCGGGTGTCCCTTCCCACCCTGCAGACCCACGCCCATGGCAAACCAAGAGCCTCCTCACCACCCTGACAAGACAGGCAAGGGGTAGAGAGAAAGGAAATGCTATTTCTGTTTTACTGATAGCAGCATTTTTATACCACAGAGGACACGTGGGTCCGTCGTTATCTGCCTGTATGTGCTGAAAGCAAACCAGTTGTGTTGAATGCAATTCCAGTTCCTTGCTTTCCTCTCTGGTGCTAGCACATGGCTGGGGGCAGCTGATTTCAGGGGTGCACTGCGATGGTTTCTGCTGCTCACCCACAGGGCGCAGCGCTTGGCTGCTTGGATTTCACTCCTGTTCTTCAGGGGGAGGTATCACCTTCTGTGGGGACAGCTTCTTCCTCAGCTTGCAGCAAGTATGTGTGCTCTCAGCTGTGTCCTGAAGCTGCGAGAATGGCTTTCCGGGTTAGACTGGACCCATCAAACCCAGGGTTTCTCTCCAGCAGTAGCTAATCCCATTGTACCTTCCAAAGAGTGTATGGAAATGACAAACTCACAGCCACACTTCCAGGAACACCTTTTGTACCTCCACGGGTTCGTGGCTCCATCTGTGTCACTTGATGGGTTTTGCTGCCATCAGTTTGACCGATTTCTTTCTCAGCCCATGCAGACTTCCAGTATTTGCAGTGTCCTGCAGCAGAGAGTTCCACAGATTAACACTGACTGTGGAAAGATGCTTCACATCTCATTTGTGTGGAACCTGCCTCCAACTTAATTTGGTGCCTGTCTAGTGAGGGCAGGGAAAGCCAGGGGTGTTCTGTGTTCACCTCCCTACACAGCAGAGAGACGCTGCATTTTGCATTAAACATGAGATTTGAAATCCCCAGACAGACTTAAACTGATGTTGGGGTCTTGCTGAAGATCCAAGGTCTCCCCTCAAAAGCCACCAGCTCACGCTATGGTGCCAGGAGCAGTTATTATCCTCCTAGGTGGGGATTACTGTTTGCCAGCAAGGTCACAGGTTTTAATGGGGTAAAGATGTCCAGGAGGACATTGTGGCTTCATGTCTAAGAGGACCTTCGTAAGACGTGGGGAAGTGTGGGATTCCTACCTCTTCCAAGTATCTTTGTTTCTTTTGCATCCTGGCAGGGCTGAGGATGACTGAGATGCTGTGCAAGGACTGGAGGGTGCTTTGATGCCAGGCAAGGAAAATGAGCCAGTGTGAGAAGGAGCAAGCACACCTGGGGCTGAGACACTATTTTTAATGCATTTACATGTTTTGGGCTAATCCCAGCTCTGTGCCTGATACTTTACCGGGGCAAGCAGCACAAGGATACACATGGTTTTCTGATGATGCTCAGGAAGGCTGGCAGGGGTTGTCCCCGTTTCTCAAGGTGGGTAACAAGGAGCAAAACCAATGCACGAAGCCTTGAAGGGTGGTGGGGTTGGGCCAGGGCTGAGCAGGTCCATGGCAGGGCAGGAGCTGGCCCTGGGGAGGCAAGCCAGGGTGTTTCCTACAGCAGACAGGCAATGGCTTCCCAGAGGTGGTGGCAAAGGACAGGAGTGACCCTGGGGCGTGGAGCACCCAGGGGCACTGCTGCCAGTCTCCCCTCGTGCTGCCCAGCATTGGCAGCATGAAATGAACCCCGGGGTGACTGTGGGCACCCAGTCCCTGCAGCACCCTCCTCACCCAGGTGCCCCATTTGCACTCACAAGTAGGCACCTGGTTGAGCCCAGGCACAGCTTCCACTATTCTTTATAGCAGGAGGGTTTCCTCAGAAGGGCAGGTTCCTGCAAGCCCAGGTTTTTGTATGTCTCTGTTGCAAAGTCCTGGATGCTTGGGGTTTCAATTTTTAATGATGCACTAGTGAGATAAAAGAGCAGGGTCTCTGCTAAGCATGTTTTATGCTGTGGACAAGCAGTATGTGCTGCGGCAGGTCTGTGGGGACTGTGCACAGAGTTGGCCAAGTTCAAATTCATGGAGAAGAGTTTCATTTTTACTGTCCTAAAGACACGGTCCTACAGCAGACTCTGTTAGTGTTACAGCTGTCCCCTGGGCTTTCAGAGCACAGCGAAGCATCCAATGAGCAGTTTTTATATCTGCAGGTAAAAGCAGAAGGGTTTTTCTGTATTGTCCTGCTTCGTTTCCTTATCAATGAACTCTGACTGCACACTGACTGCCAGAGCAAGCCTGCAATACCCAACTGGTGGTACAGCTTAAATCCCAGAGGTTTCAGGACCCCTAGAATTGGGGGTGGGGGATTTGGTTGGATTTCCTTGTAACAGAGCCAGGGAAGAGAAGCTTGTTGCTTTCTTAATGAATATTTAAAGAGGAGAAGGTAATATTTAAAGCATAGAAAGCAAACTGTAGTGTAGGACAAGGTCAAAATGGGCAGCAGAGATAATTTTGGGCAGGGAAGCTTAGGCTGTAGGGTACAGAGTATGGAGCTATAGCCCTCTAAGGTCATGTCACACTATGGAATTATCTGTTGCCCAGACAGACTATATTTTCTTCGAATAGCTGGGTTTGTTCATACTAAATTGGCCACTCTGGGTGATGCCAAAGGTCACTGTAACTCGAAATCCAGTGTCTGATGCTGCTTGATGATGCTGATGCTAAGGAAATGGTGCTATAAAATAATGATGGCACTTTTGCCTCTGCTTAAAGTCTGGCAGTCTGTGGAGCAGGATCTCAAAGGCTGTACCTGCACCATCATTTCCAACAGCTGTGAAGTTGTCTCAGGATTTACTGGCATGGAAACCCTCTGGGGGCAATGAATTTCATATAGAAATGATGTATTCCCAGGGAGCCTTTTTGGTGACCTTCCCTGGGTACAAAAACTCCCATTTTATCCCTGTCCTTTGTTATGGATTTTTTCACAAAGTATGAATTTGTAAATTATCTAATTAATGGCTGTTAATGCCAGATCATCTCATCCCCCCAGCTCCTTGCTACACATTTCAAAGAGCTTTAATATTTACCAGGTGGGACTCCCTTTGGCAAAAGCCATGTTGATGCTCTTCAGCTGTTTCTTATCCCTGGTCTGTAGAAGTCTGAACAGTTTGCTCAATATAGGAGTTGGATTTTCTGGTCTGTTGTTCCTCATATTCCTCCCAGAATCCTTAAAAAACCTCCAAAACCCCAATATCACACTTGCCACCTCTACCCAGCTGGCAGCAGGAGAAGCAGTTGGTTTGTCCTGGGATTAGTGGCTCAGTGGGTTCATCCCTGAGCCCTTTGGACTCCTCCTGGAAACCTCCTTGGCCTGCTGAGTTATTCCTCTGCATGCTGCCAGCTTGTGCAAACATTCCCCTATTTAGTTCATTTTGGGTTAGTTCTTTAGATTTTTTTTTAATTTCTCTCTTTTTTTTTCCCAATCACAAAGCAGTGTGTAAACAACTCCCCACTAACCGCTGGAGTACATGAGTCATTTAGCTTTTCTGCCACAGGACATACTCACTTGCTCTTGCCTACTGTTATGTTTTCAGATTAAATGAGGGTTTAGTTGTTGAGACAGTTACTCATGGTTTCCTACTGAGTGTACCAGTGTTGAGTTTGGCCCTTCTTTGATGATTTCTATGGCTTCCCCCCCATTAGACAGATCCTCTACCCCTGCAGGACCTTCCAAACTTGTCATCTGTCCCTTCTGCTGGAAGGTTTAAAACTTCATTTAAGGTTTTTTTTAGTCAGTAGTCAGACTTATATTTTGCTTTTGTTGGAGCCTCCCTCACATCTGGACCCTGTTTCAGAAGGAATTTGATTCGCCTACCACAACTGCTGCCGGTCCCTGGAACTTTCACACCCGCTTCCCAGCATCCAAAAGCCCAGTGGGCTGGAGGTGCCCTAACCCAGGTGAAGACAGAGGTCCCAACCCAAAACCTTACTTAAAAATTCTTAGAACAAGGAAAAAATTAAATACCCTTTTGCACAGCTCTTGGGTATGTCAGCCTTTGATTGCTCATGTTTTGAGTTGCAGGGTCATGCCCAGAAGTTTGGTTTAATTAGGATCTGTAGCTTGGATCTGGAACGGAGAGAGCAGGGGACTGGGACTTTGCTCAGGTCCTCTGCTGTCCCCAGCTCAGAGACCAGATCATCGTGGGTGGGGTCTGGCTGGTAGCTGGGGCAGGAGAGCGCCACAGGTCTGGTCGCAGGTTGGGGGACCCGGCACTGAGACTCAGGGTGTGGTGCCTTCATCAGGCATCACGAGCCGTGCTCAGGTCAGTCCCCCAGAGCTCTTCTGCTGCTGCTGCTGCAAGTGGGACACCCCAAATCCCACTGCTCCCCGCTGCTGCAAGAGCCACCTCAGGAGACTGGGAGGAAAATGCAAGATCTGTAACATCCCTGTGGGTTTTTTTCTCTGTTTGCGGTGGGGTGAGGAGTGCAGCATCCCCTGGGGTGCTACCGGACTGGGCAGCCTTTAGGGGACATTCAACCAAACCAGCCTTTTCATTAGCGCCTGGCCAGTGATTCCCCTGGACCAAACCTCTTCATCCCCACGGCCTTGTGTTTAAGGGCAGGGTCAGCAAACATCTGGAGCAGCTGTTGGGTCCCTCCAGCCCAGACAACCTCTGCATGACGCAGACTTTAGGCCATCCCTCACCCATCTAAACCTGTACGGCAGCAGAGGGAGCTCTTATCCTTTTTTTTAATTATTATTAATTATTATTTTTTTTTTTTAATGGAGGAAAAAAAAGTCTTCTGGAAGGGCTTGTTGGAAATGCCTCTGAGGGTTAATCCTGTGATGTGGGAAGCGCCAGAAGCAACTTGCCAGCCCAGCGCATCCCGTGTGAGCTTGGGACCGCGGTGGGAAGGGCGTCACCTCCCTGGGTGTCACCCCTGGCCACAGCCACCCATCCTCCCGCGCCTTGCAGAGGAGTGACAAAGAGGAAAACAATCACTGAAACCACCTCTCCTTCCGTTAGTGCTCCCTCGGAGCTTTCTGGGGCCGAGCGGGGATATAACGGGAACATGATTTCACCGCTCTGGTGTTACGGGGTGGTGTGAGCAACACTTGAGCTGGAAAAAGTAAGTAAAAAGCAAATTTATTCCCAGCTGGGTGTGTGTGTGACTGGCCGGCTGGGCTGTCTCCTCAAACAGATCTCGGGACCATCCTGATTTTGGGGAATAAACTCTGATTTAAATAAATGCTTCCTAGGAGGTGACTCAGCCCTGTGCCCAGCAGCAGGTGCCCGTGTGTCAGGGGACATGTCACACCCCACTGCACGCCTGTGGGTCCAGCACACTCCCCGGGGCTGGGTGTTCCCTGGAGCAGTGCTGTGGTGTAGGG
>NW_010330841.1:13483-17186 GCF_000700745.2 Antrostomus carolinensis
CTTGGACCGCAGCCTCTTACTCCAGATCCTGGGGATTGTCCTGTTTGTGAGCAACTTGGCGAGGATTTGAATTGGGGCCCCTAAAACCAAGCAGAGCTGCTCCACGTCCACCAGCGTTCAGCGCTCTGGCACTTGCCGAGGTTAGCAAAACTAAACTGTCTTGGCGTTTTCCTCCCAGAAACAAGAAGGGAAATTTACTATTGGTTTTAGTGGGAACTGTCACGTTTAATTGTTGGACACTACAATAAAAATGTCTACTGCTCCCAGGCTCAACCGCCTCTCATTGATGCTTTGAAGCAGCAGCTAAATGCTTTCCCTGCCATTCAAATGTTGACTTTTTTGGATGATAGGACACAGGGGACAGGACCACCTGGCACGGATGGCTGCCAGGTCACAGCCCCCAGCCCAGGAAGGTGCAGCAGTGACACACAGGCATGTTTAACCTGGTCCAGTACAAAGCAAAACAGATCAACCCCCAGCTTTGTTGTGGTGGATTCAGCTTTACTTTGCATGGGTGGGGATGGGGAAGGTGATCCCGTGGTCCATGAACTGGTGGTGATGAGGGGCAGTGAGGAGCCAGGGCAGGACCTCTCGCCCCTCACAGCCCATGTGCCTGTGCTAATGCTGTGGAGTGCGATGCTGCTCCCCAGCACGTCTGTCCTAGCTCAGGGGCTTTCCTCAGCTGATAGCTTTGGGGCTGCGGTGCCTTAATGCAGCACAGTACTGAGCCCAGCTCCATGGAGACCTTGGGAAGGACCTGACTGCCTCAAGTCCTTCTTGAGCCTTCCACTCGTAGCACTGTGTCTGACTGGTTTTGGTGGTGGGTGAGGAATAGCTGTCACCTGCTCAGTGACATTTCAGTGCAGAGACACGCTTTCAAATTCCCCAGCCCTCACCAGGTCTGCACATGTTCCTGTCATGGCCAGTTCCTTCCCAGGAACTCCCAAATCCATCATACCCTGGTTTTGCAGTTGCTTCTCATCCTTCTCGCTCCAGGCAAACGCTTCAGCCCCACTACTCGGGTGGTCTCACTGAGACACATAAAGTACAAACATCCCCAGTGTAATTTTTGGCAACGTCAAAGTTTCTGGCTTCAGATATATCAACAGGACTTGCCATTACATTTAGCTGCTTTCCCCTTCCCTTGCTCCCACAAGACCTTGAAATGATCTTACATGATTTTAGGGTATTCACAAAACAACCAACCTGTTATCCAGCCCTTGGATTTCATTTTTACGAGACAGGACTGCAGTTTCCACACCACAGTCTCACCTGGATGACATCTCCATCCATACAGAACCCCGCAGCACCCTCATCTTCAACCTCATCATCCACCAGCGTGACAAACACTGACCCATGTGTGTCTCATGGCTGCTGCTCGCTCAGGTCTCTCTCCAGGCGTGGAGTTGCATGTAGATGTGTGTGACACAGGGGTTGGGCTCAGTAGGGTTTGGGGTTTTATATTTTTCTTAAAATTAGCAAGAAATTATTTCCTCTCCCCTGTGACCTGTTGCCATCACGCCATGGATGGCTGTGGATGCCAGTACTGATGAAAACAGCGGTACCCCGCCCTCCTCCCACCACTAGAGCAGCTGGGGTGAACCCTGAATTTTTGGTCTTCAGCCCCAAGTTTGAGGTCTCTCTTTTTAGCAAGTGTCACACTGCATTGGAGGACTTTGCAAGCTTTCCATCCGTTATGTCAGCGCCACCGGCAGCTTGCTGCCCATCCCACAGCTCACTGACCTTGCTGAGCATTAGCAATATTGGGTGTTTGTGCTGATGTTACGTGGAGCCTTGGGTGAGGGGCTGGAGCCACCTGGGAGATGTGATGGGTGAGCAGGGAAGGAGCTGCAATCTCTGGGTTGGGCTGATGCACTTGCTGGGGTATATCTAAGGTGGCTGGAGAGAAGCCTGGGACCTTCTCCGTCTGAAATCCCCGTGTGCTGGGATCTCTGCTATCACGTCTTCACCAGCACCTTGACCACCAGGTGATGACCATCAAAGACAGCCCCCAGTTTACAGATGCTTTAGCTGCTGCAGGCACTGAGGTGGAAACCACAGAGGAGGCTGAGACCTGGACCTCGATGGACACGTCCCACAGGACAATCTGCAGGGCCATAGCACAACACTGGCAAAAGAAAGAAAATTATTTCCCTTCTTAAAGCTAAAGGATGGCTGGCTGTGCCCAGAGCTGCCATGCTTATTGGCACTGTGGTGATGCCCACCAGCCCCAGCCCTGCACAGTGCATGTGGGCAACCCAGACACTAGAAGTGAAAATGGCTTTTGGCCAGAGTGGAAAGAGATTTTTGATTACTTGGACAGGAGGAAGGAGCCCTGCCAGGATTGCAGTTCATAGGACTTTCTTTTCGCAACATTGGTTTGTATGCACATTAAAAATTCAGACTCTCTTTCCCCAGGGTTGTTGTTCTTCTTGGAAAAAGGTGTCTCCATGGCTTGACAAGGATCAGAGGGGCTTTTTCTCTAAAAGAGGTGACAACTAGAGTGTGGCAGATGAAGAAATGACCAACACCGAGATGTGTTCAGGCATCAGCACTTTATTGAAGCTTTGCACTGCTTATATATCCTTTTGTCCTTCCCCATGTCCCAAGCACGCAGCACTCTTTCACTTTTGATTCATTCCCCCTTATCACACATGTATCTAAACAATTGACATGATTGGATAACTCCACCTGTTCACGAGCCATTCTTTTACTTCTGACTGGTTACTAATTACAGCTCACAAACCATCCTTATCTTGTCTCATACACATGCTTTCTTGGTTTTTCCACTTTGTTTTATTTTTCACTCAAGGTCAGGAATTAATTGCTCAAGGCTGAGGCTGCCTGCAGCTTTGGCTCTTAAAGCACCAACACTAGAGAGCTCAGGCCTGTCCCACCTGACTGCCTCCCCCAAAACACACAGGAGCATGAGGTATTCCCTGCCCGCAGCCTGATTCCCCCTGGGGAGGGAACAGCCCAGTGGCCAGTTATCCTGCTTTTTACCTTCAACTGGGTGAGATGCTTTCACACAGGGAAATCAGAGCCCCATACCAGAGCCAAACATGCCATCAGTCCTTGAAGTTAAAAAGTGTTTCAAGCATAAACCTCACCTAGCTGAACTATAAATCAAGCCTCTGCTTTCAGGCAAACCAAGCTTGCAATCTTATGAATCACCCTCTCCTCTCTTACTCACTTTGTATTAAGGACATCTTAAAATGAATGTACTCAAGTCAAAAAGTCCTTTAAAAATGAGAGTGCAAATGACTAAGGGAGGATTTTACATCTGCATCCAAGTTTGCAAGCAAATATGGCAGGAAGAGCAGTCATCCTCCAAATATTTCTGGAAAAAAAAAAAAAAAAGCCCGGGCAGGGAATGACGAATGGGAACGGGCAGGAATGGGCTGATCCAAGCGAGCACCGTGCTGAGGAACCTGTGAGGAGTTTGGCTGTAGCTGCCTGGTTTCACCTTGACCTCTGAAAATCTGGTTGGGTAAAGGCAGATTTCTTTGGAAAGAAAAATTTCCCTGCTTTCTGATGGCCCTTTGCCAACTGAAGACCTCGGAGAGGAAAATGTGCAGCAACCCAGCGCCGTGGCAGTGCTTCGGTTCAAAGGGCTTGTGATGTGCTGGGGACTGTGACGGTTGGTGGGACTGCAAACAGAGGGTGTCCTCTGCTTCAAAAACACTGAATCTGCCTTTTTTTT
>NW_010330841.1:17199-17650 GCF_000700745.2 Antrostomus carolinensis
TCCTTATAAAATATTGGCCATGCTCGGGACACTCCAGCAGCAGCAAGCAGGAGAAATAGAACTTTCTGCACTTTCTCTGCAGCAAGGTGTTCAGGGGCTGGGATCTCTGTGGGGTTTAGGGATGGGGGGGTGGCACCCCAGGACAGTCCCATGGGGCAGGCACCAGCTGAGGGCATCCGTCTGTATTCCTCTGTGAGAGCAGGAGAGAGAGATTCATGTCAGAGCAGCACGACCCGCCTGTGGCTGACCTGGAGGGTTGCACACCCTTGGTGTGTGGATGCCCAGGAAGGAGATGTGCCCAGCCCAGATGGAGATTTACAGAAATCCTCTTGAATTATTAGGTGTAGAAACTCCTATTTGCAGGCAGTGCTGGGATGAACCCGCTGGTGGCAGAGGACAGGGCTGCCCAGCGATTTCCTTGTGTCTCGTGTGTGCACTGTGCCAAAGCAGC
>NW_010330841.1:17694-22746 GCF_000700745.2 Antrostomus carolinensis
TCGGCCCCACGCTTGCTTGTCCCCCTGCGCACACACCCACCCGGCTGGAGCTCGCTCCATACGTAATTGTTAATTAATGAAGCTGGGGAAGGGTCTGGAGCACTGGTCTTATGAGGAACATCTGAGGGAACTGGGGTTGTTGAGCCTGGAGAAAAGGAGGCTGAGGGGAGACCTTCTGGCCCTGTCCAAGTCCCTGAAAGGAGGGTGGAGAGAGGTGGGGGTGGGTCTGTTCAACCAAGGAACAAGGGACAGTACCAGAGGAAATGGGCTCCAGTTGTGCCAGGGAAGGTTTAGATTGAATATCAGGAAATAATTCTTCACTGAAAGGGTTCTCAGGCATTGGAAGGGGTTGCCCAGGGCAGTGGTGGAGTCCCCATCCCTGGAGGTATTTAAAAGATGAGTAGATGTGGTGCTGAGGGACATGGGTTAGTCAGGGACTTGTCAGTGTTGGTTTTATGGTTGGACTCGATGATCTTAAAGGTCTTTTCCAATCCGGGCAATTCTGTGATTCTGTAATTGTCCCCAGTTGTTCCCCTGCTTTCAGGTCCATGTCTCTGTCTTGGATGCTGAAGTTTGGAAGGTGGAGTATGGATCATCCAGGGGCTATGTGTCCATTTGGGGCTTGCAGAGCCAGGCAGAGGACATCCCCCAGAACAGAGCTTCCTGGTGGTGTGCAGAGCCTCACAATGCTTCTTGAAAGCACTGAAAAGCATCACAGCATGGATCCCAGCTGGGGTGCAGGGTGTGCACCCACATCCAGCACATCCCTACTGCGTCGGGGTGCGCTCACACGTGTGTGCACACACACTCACGTGTGTTCTCCATAGCAGCACAGTTATATTTTTGCTTAGCCATGGCTGCTGTGAATTTTTGAAGCACAGGCAAGGTCTGGGCTCCGGGCTGTCAATGGGTCCTCGGGGAGGTCTAACAGCCTCCAGCTGCAGAGGATGAGCTCAGCACCAGCTGGGCTGAATGAGCCTCCACCTTTTGTGAGCCCTGGAATCTGAGATGGAAGTTGCTGCTGTTCTCACCAGGCAGTTTTTCATCTTCAAACAACCTTCACTTAGTTCCTCACCCACTCAGCCCCTGGGTGCTGCCAAGCGAGAGGGGTTTTGCAGCCATGCCCTGTGCAGCTGTCATGGATTTGGTACAGATTTCATGGATTTTTGGATTTCAGTGACTGCTTAACTTTGGCTCAGTGATCATAGAATCACGGAATGGTTTGGGTTGGAAGGGGCCTTAAAGATCACCCAGTTTGACCCCCCCTGCCATCAGCAGGGACACCTTCCACTAGACCAGGTTGCTCAAAGCCTCATCCAGCCTGGCCTTGAACACTTCCAGGGAGGAGCAGCCACAGCTTCTCTGGGCAACCTGGGACAGTGTTTCAGCACCCTCACAGCAAAGAATTTCTTCCTCACATCTCATCTCCATCTTCCCTCTTCCAGTTTAAAGCCATCACCCCTTGTTCTGTAACTCCCTGCCCTTGTCCAAAGTTCCTCCCCACCCTTCCTGGAGCCCCTTCAGATACTGGGAGGCCACTAGAAGATCTCCCCAGAGCCTTCTCTTTTCCAGGCTGAACAGCCCCAACTCTCTCAGCCTGTCCTCACAGCAGAGCTGCTCCAGCCCTCGCATCATCCTCGTGGCCTCCTCTGGACTCGTTCTAACTGGTCCATGTCTTTCTTGTGTTGGGGTGCCCAGAACCGGAGGCAGCACTGCAGGTGGGGTCTCACCAGAGCAGAGTAGAGGAGTAGATACCCAAAGGTGCAGAGGCACTGGGATCCCATAAGCCCCAGGTGGGGTGGGTAACTGCAGCACACAGGCACAGCCCACCTCTGCCTCCTGACCATCCTCCTCCCAGCCTGGGAGCACCCTCAGACCCAGATGTGGCCTCTGCAGCTCAGGTCTCTTCTAGTCTAAATATGTACTTGAAGGAAATTCCAGCTCAGACCCCTCCTGGCAAAGCTCTCCAGCTCTGCTCTTGTGGTTTGAGCACACAAGACCTCTGACTTACAGCTGCAAATATCTTATAGTTGTACAAGAGGAAGCAGCATAGCTAATGTGCATGGGAATTATCCCATGTCCTAAAACTTTGCCGGGTCTGGAAGCCATCTGTGTGACCCTTCCCAGGGTCAGAGGTGAGACATTCCGTTTTTCCTGTGTCATTCAGAATAAAAAGCAAAATATTGGCTGATGCTCTGCGAGACACTAAGTACGTGTGTCAGGACGCTGTGAGCTATTTGCTTTAAACATGATTTAGCAGCGCCAAAGTGTGTCCAGCAAGCAGTCGCCGAGTCCTGCAAACACGTGGCTGGGGGATGTGTCACGGTCCTTCAAGGAAAGGGCAAGACAAAATGAGCACAACTGAAGGTCTGAAACCTTCAGAGTCTGTAGGACACAGCAGCTGTGAGGGGAAATAGTAACGACCTTGGTGTCTGGAGAGGATTTAAAATTCAGAACATGGATACAAAACCATTGAAGTGCTGGCTGGACGCTTAACTGTGGGAAGATGTGCAGTTTATTGCAGTTCATGACATGCACTCACTGGTAGTTGACCAGTGTCAGTCATTAGCAGCTGGAGAGGCCAGTTTAAATTATTTAAAATGTAATTATTTAATCTGTAGGTGAAGTCAAGCCCATCTGATTTTGAGCCTATGGACCACCCATGGACAAGACCCGAGGAGTCACAGCACCCCAGGAGCACATGAGTTTGAGATGTCTTACTCAGGGCAGGACAAACTGCCTCCCAAAAAGCCTTCTTCTTCCCAGTTAGAATAGAATAGAATATTACTTTTAATATTTAATTAACCTCCCAAAAAGCCGCCTTCTTCCCAGTTAGAATAGAATATTACTTTTAATATTTAATTACTCAAAATGGACCTGTGCGTCTCCTCACTGCACTTCTTCCCACCAACACAAGGGACATGCTGATAAACCAGGGCATGTCCCGGCTTTCCAAGTAAGGTCCTGCCTCTGCTACCTGCAGTGGGCTCTTTGGGGGAACACCTGGCTAGTTGGGTACTTCCTCATGGTGGGCTTGTTGTGTTGGGCCAGTGCCAAAGAGACCAAGCTGGAGTCTTTTATCCTGGGTGCTGCCCTAGCGTGAGGAGAAAGGACAGACTTTGCCTTGATGCACAAGACAGAAAACAAGAAGTTGACATGACCATGGGCAGAAGTAGTGGACTGTGCCAACCCTCATGGGTGCCAAAGCTCCTCATCTGTGTTGATGGGTGCTGGGATCCTTGTTTAAGCCTCCCAGACCTTCTCCTGACCCATCCTTTGAAGATGGTACTGCCAAGGTGGAGTGGCGAGTTCCAGACTGGCACTTTCCTCCTGCAAATAAAAATGTCCAAGCTATGAATCAGGAGAGGGGAGGTGGGTCTGGGCCAGCCTCATGCTGGGACATTTCCTACAGGGAATAAATGAGGCAGAGCAAGGAGGAGAGGAGGAAATCATGCTGGAGAGGTGGCTTGTTTACCACAGCTCACACTGGTCCCAGACAGGAAAAATGGCCCTTGACTTCCCTCATCCCCTGGAACACCAGGAGGTTGTTTTGATGTGTTGGGAGGGGCGTTGGGAGCTGTCTGAAGTGCTCATTGAGAGACGTGTGTTTCCATTGCTCCCATCCCACTGAACAGCCAGGGGTGACTCAGATTTCCCGGAGATGCTCTTATCTCGTCCTGCCCAGCGCTCTCTCAGCAGCAAGAGTGAAATAGCAGCCCCTGGAACGGCTGCCCTCTGCCCTTTCACAGGCTGCTGGAGGTTTCCTGGCTCTGTGGCTCCCACACCTGCTGAGAGCTGGAAAACCCTGGCAGTCGCTGTCGGAGCTCCCCGGGAGGCCTGGGAGCCACTGCGGTGCACCCAGGGATGCTCTGCCCCGTGGGTGCTCAGAGGTTTGGTGCAGCTCTGCAACCCCACCTCAGCTTCACTGAGCAAAGGAAGGTCACGCTGAGCTGGGCATGGCTAAATAAGTCCTTGGCAAACCCCTCCAAAAGCTACGGGCACTTACATGGGTGTGTCATGACACGGGTGCTCTGGCATCACTTTTAACCAAAACTAACTGAAGGCAGAGCTGGGTGTGCCGGGCAGGCACTGGGCAGCGGTCGTCGCTCTGGCAGGGCTGTACCATTTTGCACTTTTGCATTCATGCCATTAACCTGTTCTTAGTTCCTGATTCCAGGCTTCCACCCTTTGCTTTTTAATGGCCCAATTAGCAAAATACCCCCCTTGGAGCTCACAGCCACCAGCCTCACCTGGTTGGTGTCACTTCTTGCTGTGGCACATGATGGCCATGGCTACCCAGCACCACTCTTGCCTGGACACCACATTTGCTGCCTTTGAAGGTTGTCTTTTCCTTCAGGAGAAAAAAAGCTGAAGGAAGAGAGAAAAAAGTTTAACTTTTTGACCCAAATGTCCAAAATGTGTATTTATTTTTCCAACCAGCTTTGTTTGTTCTGAATCTCAGTGAGGTTTGAAGAGACATAGAAGAGAAATTAGATACTTTGGGTCATTGATGAGAGGCAACTGGATTTGCAAGAACAAATTCAGGTCTCCAGTACTACCTGGCAGCATTTGAAAGTCTTTCTTATCTGGTTTCTTATCTGAAATGTACTGGCAATCTCGATGCAGTCTCAGCTCTCTGCATCACACAGCTGATGGGCTCCTTGGTCTCTGCGATATATCCAAGTCCCTCCTCTTCCTCTTCCAACCTCTGAACAATGTGTTTTCTCCTGCCTCTGTATTCTCACTTCACTGTCACCCTCCCACCCATGTCCATGTGCTGCTCTGTAAAGTTCATCTACAGTAAAAAGTGCAAATCAACCCTTTGGCTGAGCCGAGTGGCATTTGCACTTTTATCAGAACGTCTGGGCTCAGTGCATTTTCACACAGGCTTGTCCAGCTGCTGCGTGTGATACGAAACTGCGGGGATTTCGTCCTCTCCAAGTCCCCTGTCTAGAGAGAGCTGTGATTTTCCCACACAGAAGGGAGACAGCATGTAGAACAACAGACACACTTATTACACCCTTGCAAGAGCTTTGTTTCCATAATTTGGGG
>NW_010330841.1:22791-39018 GCF_000700745.2 Antrostomus carolinensis
TATATGCAAAATAAAAGGCTTTTAATAATGCATAAAATACTGAAAGTGTGACCTAGCTGCTCATTATACACGCACAGAGCACTTCCAAATGTAATGTTTGATACATCCATGAAGATCCCAATTCCAACAGAAATTCCAGATACAGCAGTAAGGTAAGATGCAGTTCAGGTTCATAACAGGCAGATTTGGGTTCATTGAGGAGGACAGGCTCGATGTGGCTTTTAATAATGCATAAAATACTGAAAGTGTGACCTAGCTGCTCATTATACACGCACAGAGCACTTCCAAATGTAATGTTTGATACATCCATGAAGATCCCAATTCCAACAGAAATTCCAGATACAGCAGTAAGGTAAGATGCAGTTCAGGTTCATAACAGGCAGATTTGGGTTCATTGAGGAGGACAGGCTCGATGTCATGTTCCTGTGTGCCTGTGTTGGGGACACCTTCAAATGTGAGGCTCCAGCCCCTCCCTGAGGCCAGAGACCTTCTTTGTGTCAACCCAGCCCAGAGGGGCCTTTGAACCAGACAGTGGAGGAGGAAGGTGGGTGATGGCTGGATGCAAAGGGACTTTTTTAGGACTATAGATATTATTGGCTGGACATCTTTCACTTGCAGCTTTCTCTGATCATGAGCAAGATCTCCAGGCTTCAACCATGGCTTCAGTATTGACCCTTTCTAAGGAACTAGGCTGCCTAAGTTCCCTGCCTCAGTTTCCCCAAACCAGTTTATCTACCTTGCATGAGTATTTTCACAAGGACAGAGTCATGCTGTACACATTGCCATCGTGCTTTCCCTCTGTTTGGTAAGTCTGGACCACACCAGGATCCCAGCACACCTATTTTCCTCGCCTGGTGAGACCACACAGACGCGATGCTGAGCCCGAGAAGCGAGCAGGGACCCAGCCTGCACGATGAATGACTCGGAGGTGCTTCTACAGGCATTTCCTCGCTGGATGCCTCTTGCTGTGAACAGAATTAGCACCTCTGGCTATAAATAATAAATCCTGGAAATTGTTACGCCTGCCTTGCACATCGCAAAGGCATCTGGAAAGGGCCACAGCCCATGTGAGAAAGGGTCAGACTGAGTGACAGGTCCGGCTTTTGGGGGACAGGGCTCTAGCGTAAATGATGCAGCAGTGTTTGGCCAGGACAGGCCGGATCTGTGTCACACCAGCAATGACTTTGGCTTCCTGCCCTGCCGTTGGCCAGCCCGGAGCTGTAACAGGTTGAATTGTCTTCTTGCTGCTTTTTTCAGCCCAAGGCTGAAGCGCCTCTTCCCAGGCCAGGGGTCTCCCAGAGGAAGCGATTATTCATTTCCAGGAACATTTGAACCAGAGAAAGCTCCTGGAAGCCGCCTTAGTGCTTGATGTCAATGTGTTTCCTCGGTACCATGACTCCTGTGTCCGAAGGGGCCATTGAGCCCTTCTGCATCACTGCCTGGTGCCACTGGGGCTGCCTGGGCAGCTCTAGGCTGGGCTGGTCCCTGGAACAGCCTAAAATAAAGTCACTCTCCACAAGTGGCCAGAGGTAGGTGGTCACAGCGCTGCATGACAGCCCCTCCACAAGGATGGGCTCTCCCAGGGCAGGGACTGCTCGAGCTAG
This sequence comes from Antrostomus carolinensis, assembly GCF_000700745.2. Lineage (NCBI taxonomy): Eukaryota > Metazoa > Chordata > Aves > Caprimulgiformes > Caprimulgidae > Antrostomus > Antrostomus carolinensis. The sequence continues at coordinate 24,396 of NW_010330841.1, forward strand.
AGATGGTTTCCAGGAGTGTAGACAAATAACCTTGATGGAAACCTCTGCTGATCTCTTCCGCTCCTCCTTACACAAACTCCCAGCACCCGCAGTACCTCTGCCAAGGTGTGTCGCAGTTTAACTACACACTGAAAAAACTCTCTTTTTGCTTATTCTGAGCCTGCATCCTCCTACTTTCATTAAGACAACCTTGCAGGACTGAGACCCTGTGTCTGCCATCACAGCTCCCCTCCACGGGTTTCCTTGGTTGCTCCTGACAAGAGCTGTGTCCTTCAGCCACCCCCCTGTGATCTCCTCTCTGGGATCGGGGACCAGTATCCACAGTGCAGGTGACTCATGTTTTTTTCCGCTGGAATAACATCACCCTCAGCTCTCATCCCTTTTCGTCCCCTCTCCCTTTCTCCCCTGGTTCAAGGGGAGCTGGGTGCACCCACCAGCCCTCCTTCTCTCTGTCCCTGCTCCTCCCAGCACAGGGCTGGGACACGCTGGGGCTGGGACAGCAGAAGAAGTGACCTCAGTGCTGAAACTCCTGGCTCTGCAGGCAGGGCTCTGCCTCTTGTGTGTCCTCCAAACGCCTCTTTATTTATCATGCTCCGTGACAACAGTCATACCATGGTCTGTACCACACAAGCTGGGTTGCAGGAGCGCCCAGGTTCCCGGCTGCCAGCTGAGGAGAGGGATGGAGGTGCCAGAACACACCCAGGCACAGCTCCCGAGGATGGGGATGGCTCATCCCATGAGAGGGGCCACTCTGGGGCGACGACTGGCCCCGATCCCTGCTCCCGGGGCTGTTTTGGGTGGAATTGCCGGGCTTGGTTGAATTTGCTGGTTTCTGCCTGCTGTATTTCCATGCATCCTCCCCATCTCACCCCACCTCCTACCTCAGTGCCTGGCAGCTCCCACCCTCGGCCTCCGCCATGGGCGTTCCCCTCCAGCTATCTACTGCAGTCCTCAAGATTATAATTATTAAAATCTGCTGCTAAATAAGATGAAGTGCTCTCCCTCCTCCCCAACCAGCCGAGCCTTCACCCTTTGTTTGAGGACACAGAGGGGCCACACCACTTCCTCCTGCAGCCCAGGGAGGGGAGGCTGGTGGGGAGGAGGGAGGATCCGTGTGTTTCTGAGCAGGATGTGCCCCAGGATCCCCAGCTCCTGCCCCATGGGAGACCCCCGGGGTGGGCAGGGGGGAGCAGGCAGTGCCTGCCCAGCTCTGCCTGCACGGGTGGTCAGTCCACCCCTCCCCTTCGTGGACAGGCCCCCTGAGGCTCTCGTGGTATGAGATGCACCATGACACACTGCCCAAACTCGTCTGCTTCTTGCCAGTTCTTACTCAACTCAGACACACCACAAGCATCTGAATCCCTCTCCCATGTGCAGCTGGGTAAGGAATGACACCCGGTTTCCCGCAGAGTCCTCACCCACCTGCTGCAGGTGACAATCAACTGCTTTGCCAGGGGAGCTCTGGGTTTCAGTTAGAAACATCTATTTTGTGCCTAAAGGCATTTGCAGCAGGGACTGACCTGCCAGGACATCACAGACAGTGTATGAGGCTGCAGGGGGAAGCAGTCACATCCCCTTCCTGTCCCCTTACAGTCTTCTCCCCGTCCCCCACGCAGGGGAAGCACAGCAGCTCAGGGCTCAGAGCCCACAAATTCATGACACTGTAGTGGGGAACGAGGGTCAGGGACGGGCTGAAACCCCCGTAACTCCCTGGGGATCGGGCTCTTGCTCAGCCTCCTCCCACAGACTCACTGTTCTTCTCCTGAAGTTTATCATAAGCAGCAAACTGGAAGCTCTGGGAGGACTCACAAGCTCACCAAAGCTTTGTGTAGAAAATATCTATGAGCTCAGCCTGTTCTTCCTTCTGCTGTTGCAAAACTTTCTCCTCTGTGGCTCTTCAGTATAATGTGCAGATGCAGAATCTGTCAGGAAATCCACCTCCTGCTTCAGCAGCCTGGAGCTCCCGCTGCCTGGCTGGATATTTTTAAAATATACGGAGGGAAAAGGAGAATATTTAGAAGTTCTAAGCTTCTAAAGCTTCTAAGCTTCTAAAGCTTCTAAGCTTCTATGAAGCTATCAGCTTCATCAGCTGATACAGAGATGGGACAAAGCCATGTACACAAAGGACTCTTGCAGGGGTCTGCACACCGGTGCCCAGTTTGCTGGGGCTGCAAAGGTGTATTGAAAGCAGCAGCTGAGCTGTTATTTAATGGTTAAGACCAGCAGCCAGCTTTTAAAGGACCTGTGACCAGCTCCCTGTGCCCACAGAGTTAAACTGTTATCCCAGTGTCCAAACATAGCAGGGAAGTGTACCAGCTCTGCTTCTCTGGGGATGTTCTCCTGGTTATAGTGGTTTTCCTACACCAGTGTCAGCAAATTCCCTCACGTATGCACCCCTTTCACCTTTTACTACATTTGGCTGTCAGTAAAATAAGAATATCCCCTTCTCTCTCCTTGTGCTTGATATCTGTGCTGAGATTGTAAATTCACTGCAGGGGAACTGCCTAGCTGCACGTGGCTGATTTGATAAAAATCATGGGTGAATACAAAGCTGCAGGCAGCACCCACCCACGTCCCCGTAGCACCCATCCTGACCGCTTGGCCATTGCAGGGGCTGAGCATGGGTGTCACAAAGCTGCCCGCTGTCACCAGCAGCTGCTCAGGGTGAGGGCAAGGGAAGGGGCTGCCCTGCAACCCCCTGCCATGTCCATCGTGTCATGCCATGGTGTAACCTGCTGGTGAGATGGGAGGAATTTAAGGGGGAATTAATGATGTTTTCTCTGGTGGGACAGAAGATTGGGGGGCTCAGCCAGAGCCAGGTGAGCCCTCACCAGTGCTTCTGCCAGTGAAAGCAGCAGCGATGCCCAGCTGGGCGCCTGGCGCTGCTTCCTACGGCATCTCTGCACGGGATGCGGCTTCCACAACTGAGGCTGAATCATCTAAATAAATAAATAAATAAATAAATAAATTTAGCAAGACTCCCTCCCTTCCCTAGGGTCAGGCTCAGCGCAGGTCCTGGCTTTCACCTGCAGCAAGAGACCCTTAGCAGCTGACTCATCCCAGGGAAGTGGTGATGCCCGGCAGCAGCGCAGCAAGCACCAGCATGCTGAGCAGATCGAGCAGACACCAGCAGCTTCATCAGCTGCTTGTGAAGGGATCTGATGCTGGGAGTCACAACCTCCCGTCCCGGCACACACGTGGCCCAAGACAAATCAGGAGATCTTGGCCACTGCAGCAGCATTCCCAGCAGCAATTCTTCCCCAGCTAAAGGCAGCCTTTGACACCACCAGTAACCAAGAGCCACTGGGAGGTCAAGAAGGTATTTGAAGTGGTTTCCTTCCTGTAAAATAAATTTATTCCCTTTCTCTCTCTCTTTTTTTTTTTTTTTTTAATTAAAGGTCACACAATCAACTGCCAGCCAAAGCACCGTGGATTCATGAAATATCTGAGCCAAAATTTGCTCTTTATTCTGGTGTCTAATGAGCAGGTTCTGGTTAACGCTGGGTTTAATGGGAATCCCACATTTGCCTGAGCCAAAGGAATGAGCTGGGTCAGCACTGTGTGGAGCAGCATCAGTCCCTGGTCACGGGCTCAGAAAATGAGACCGCTTTGGGATTTTTTTGTTTCAAATCTCAGAAGTTATTACTGGCTGTACCATATCTGATGATCCAAGCCTGTTCAGTCTGAGTGGCTTAATCTATGTCCCTGCTATTAATTAAACTTCCCAATCTGTCAGCAAAACAGTGTGTTGGCTGGATGGAGCGAGGGATTCATTCCAGCTCTGTGGACACCCGAGCAGGTGCGATAACCACTGGATGGACTCGTCTGTGTCATCCGTGGGCAACAGGTACCAGAGGGTAGAGATTGGCTCCAGTTTGTGCACGAGGCCGACTGTTGTTTTAGCCATTTAATTGGTGTTTCTCCCAGAGGGCTGGATGTGAGGATTTCTTTCACGCTGTAGGAAGGATGATATCCATTGAGCCACATGTCCAACGTAGGCCACAGGGACAGAGCCATGGAGGGAGCAGCACTGAAGTGACCAGCAGGACTTTTTCTAGCCAAGATATGTCATATCTGGTGAGTTGGTGTGGGAGGAGGATGATGATACGGTACCACCACAGTCACAAGAATGCATGTAGGACTTGTGCCAGCTCCCCAGAAAAATGCACACCCTTGTGTGTAGGTAGCCAGGGGACAGAGAAACCTTTGAAGAGAGATATGAGCTTGTACAAAGGCCATGGGACAACAGGAACAACCAGAGACATCCAGGCTGATTTTAGGCCTGTTTCCTGAAGAAATGAGCTCTATATAAATGCACTGGGTGTTTGCTGCTCCCCTGGTAGCTTTTAAACCAGCTGGCTGGTTCAGCTGAAACTCATCAAAGAAGAAGAAATTCCTCATTATTTAAAAGCCCCCTCCCAGAGTGTGCAAGTGGTGGCTGGGGCAGGGCTCAGCTGGTGGTATTGACTGAGGAGGTGGCTTTGGGGGTTAAAAACACCTCCAGCAGCTGGGAGGGTGGCTGTCCCAACTGCAGCAGGAGATGTACTGCTCCTTGTTTGGCTGCTGCATCCAGGTCCTGGGGGCTGGGAAAGTGGTGGCAGGGCAGGAGCAGCAGGGTTGGGCACTGGGAAGTGTGAAAATAGGAATGGGTGAGGTTGGGACCAGATGGGGAAAGCTGGGAGAGGGAAGGAACACTTGAGAGGGGAATGATGAGCTGAGACTGGGGGAATCAACAACATAGGGAGAGAGTTGGTTAAAACCCCAAGGACTGTCTGTAAACCCTGCTTGTATCTGCTCTGCACCTCCCAGCTTCTGCAATGGGTCAGACTGGGCTTTTGCAAAGCAGTCCTGTGCTTTGTATGTTTGGTTTTGGTGAGACCAACCCAAGTGTGCTGGGAAGGGGAGAGGGTTGTGGAAAAGCTTATGTAGTAGCATAGGGCCTGTGTATGCACAACACTGGGAGGGTGAGGCTTCAGCTTCTCTCTGCAACTCTAATTCTGGTGTTTTCTTTAAAATGTGTGACTTTGCAACCTGCCCAAAGCCACTTAAAAGCAGTGAGCCCTGTGTGCAGTGTCCAAAAGGCAGGTTCAGATCCCTTCAGTCAGGCTACAGGGGCTTCCAGAACATGTGCCATGCGGGTTCCCCGGGCGCTGTGTGGGGTTCCCGGTAACGTCTCCATAGTAATACTGTGTTTGTTGGCAGCAGAGCAGTGCCCAGCAAGCTGCTGCTGGCCTGGGTGTTCCCAAAAAAAGAAAAATAGGGGGGAAAAAAAGAAAGCTTTGGCCACTTGGCATCAGGTGATACAACTTTTTTGTTTGTTTGGTATTCCTGCCTTATATTTAGTGAGAGAAATGAGTGGGTTTTCAAAGAAAATCCTTGAGCCTTCAGAGCAAGACACCTTTGACCACTTGACACGGATGGAAGTGCCTTCTAGCAACACCTCCAGGAACCCGAGCATAGGTAAGGGCTGCCCAGGGCTGGGCTGGGGGTGCCCTGTGCCAAGGGAGATGGGCAGGCTGCTGCCGAGGGCAGGGTGAAAGTGGAGAAAGCTGGATGATGCCCTGTGTGCACCTCCAGTGTGGGCATTTCTCTTGTGCTAGTTTCCTGCAAAAGCTTTAGGGTTTATTATTTATAAGCTTAAATATCCCCTGGGTTGAAATGTAAAGTTGACTGCAGAAATGCCAGTAAAGATACAGCTCGATGTCTGTAGCTGGCCAAGCTGAGATGGCTTGTGCTAAATGTGAATGTTTCATGATACGTTTGAACTTGGTTAGATCTGCTGGGTGCTCTGTGGTCAGTGCTCACTGTGCCTGTCCTCCAGGACTGAAGGAAACTTTCAGTTCACCCTGGATCTTTGCAGCTCACAGTGAAGTCAGGAGTTACCTCCTTAGGAAATGTGTGATGTATTCTCTGAAATATTTGAAAGGTACTAGGATGTTGTTCTGGGCAGCTCAGCTGAAAGTAAGGCTCATCTAAGTTGCTTGTAGCAGGCTGCTTCCCCAGGTGTAAATTCCCTCCTCACTGATCCCCAGCAGTGTGATTAGTGGCTAATTACAGCTATTAGTGGCTCAGACATTGGAATAGGCTGCTCAGGGAAGTGGTGGAATCACCATCCCTGGAGGTGTTCAAGAAACATGTAGATGTAGCACTCGGGGATATGGTTTAGTGGCCATGATGGTAATGAGTTGATGGTTGGACTGGATGATATTGGAGGTCTTTTCCAACCTTAATGATTCTGTGATTTCAGGCTGGCTGTTTAAGCTCCACTGCTGTGCAATGTCAAGCTGGTGGTGGGGCATCCTCAAGGGAGGATAATGTTTTTGCAGCAGGTAACATAAGTTATTTTCTGGGTAGGTTAGTTTTGGTATGTGTAGTGTGAACATGGTGCTCATGAAAATTGACTTTGTGTGGTTTAACCCACCCCTGCGGAGGCATAAGAGTGTATCTTTGGGTATGTGACATGCACATGTGACATGCACATTACGAAGCAAAAACGTTAAGTGATGTTGGAGTCTATAGGATAATTCTTGGTGTTTTCCATTTCCCTGGATCTTTTCTACCTTCTTGCAGTTATGTATTTACGTGCACCTGGTACCTGCTCTTGTGATTTATACCTAGGGGTGAGGATGTGCCTTAGTGCAGTCTCTGTGACTGCACCTCAGGCTGTAGGTTTTAAAGTGCAGGTGGAGGACAGATGTTCCTATAGTTAAGAGGGTGCCTGATGCTGTAGGTGACACTTGCTGTGCCACAGTGTTGTGATCTCTGATAGATCTACTGTCAGGACCTTCCTATAGTGTTTTCTTCCATCTCTCTGGGTAGTGAGTCCTGTGTGTGTGATTTACTGTGCAAGCAGCCACCATATGCCAAGTATGTGGAAAGTATAAGCAAAAGTAAGACCACTGTCCTGGACTGTCCTCTTATTTGACAAGCAGGAGTTTGCAGCACAAGGGCATTTCCAGCTGGAGAGGTTGATATTTTGGATTAAAAAGTGTGGTGGTTTTGCTTGGCTGCAGCCAAACACAGCTGTTAGCTCACTCTCCCTGCCCTGGCGACAGGGGAGAGAACTGGGGGGCAAGGGTAAGGAGACTGGTAGGGTGAGATAAGAACAATTTAATCATGGAAATAAAACTTAAAATAATACTGATATTAAAGTAATAGTGATAATAAGAATAGTAATAAAATATGCAAATGAGTGACACTCAGTGCCATTGCTCACCACGCACCGACCAAGCCCGGCCCGTTCCCAGATCACTATCCCGGAGGAGCGACAATCCTGAACCGAAACCGCAATCCCGGGAGAGCCAGAGCCTGAGCGAAAGCCAGAGAGAGCAAGAGAGGAAGAGCCCCTCATGAATCTCCTGCCCATGGGGGACAGGAGATGGAACAGCCCCTTGGCAGAGCCAAATGCCCATGGAGCTGATCCATTGCAATATTCCTCTCTCCCTGAGATCTTGCGCTTGCAGAGGGACAAACACAAAGTCCTTCAGTGCCAGGGACACAAATGCAACATGAGGATGTTCTCAGCGTTTCTCTCCTAACAAATCCCAGCTGAACCCGAACAGCTGTTCCAGCTGCTGAAATGAAACCAGCTCTGGCCCTGCTCAAACCAGGACAAAAAGCTAGGTGCTATTTTCTCTGCCTGCTGACTAATGGGTGTGTAATAGCTCTGTACAGCTGTACTCTCTCATTAATTAACAAATACCCAGGGTATTTTTTGTATGGGTCTTTCAAATAACGTTTCAAAATTATACAAATAAAAAAACCCCTCATGAAATAGGAGGATAAATAATGCTTAGATGGCCCATATTTGCCTTCTTGACATAGGACTGGGAGCTGGCTTGATGTCTCTGTGTCCTGGTCAGGACAGCAAGCTTCGCTGTGCCACCTCTGTCAAGCGGGAGCAGTAGCACTTCTGCTCGTGTGCGCTGTGTGGATAGACATCCTGAGGAAGACAAACTGCTCAAGAAGCAGCAGTCAGCTCTTGGGTACCTGTTGGTGGCTTATGGGGTTTGCAGGTGATGTGGTGTGCTGTGCTGAGATTTCCCCCCCCCTTGCCAGCTGGTCAAGGCTTGTCACTCCAGGACACCGCTATGGTCCTCGCATCCCCTTGCAGCAGTCCAGGCCACCAGCGATGGTGCAGGAAGTCCCAGGGATGCTGAGCCTGTGCAACTGCTGCTGAGCTGAAGCCATCACAACTGGCTGATTGCGTGATCCGTGCCTGGTGGTTTGGCTGTTCTTACCTTGCTCCACTGGCCCTGAGCTGTGAGAAACTTGCCATCCTGATGGAGCTCAATTGTTCTTCATCAGTAGAAGTGTGGGACTGGACAACCCCATGGGATTCCCCAGGCTGGGGCTCAGGGAGGGTGCAGGCTGTCCTGAAACCAAACAACTTGCTGAGGTGCAGTCCTGCTCCAGACATCTTGAGGTGGGTGGGACTGGCTCCCTGTTGACCAATTATTTTCCCTGGTTCCTCCAGCCTTGTCCATGCATCAGCCTGTGGATGTTCCTGTTGCCACCTAGGTGGAGGGGTTATACCAACACTGTTGTGCTTGGGCTGTGGATTGCAGGAAGGATACTCTTTATGGCTCTGCTGGTTTTCACTTGGTGAGGTTGAGCTGCTTTACAGCCCTGCTTTAAGGACAGGGATCACTGCTGCTCCATTTCTAGCTTTTATTTTGTACACTTGCTTCTTCCCAAGGATGAGATGTGTTTCGTGAGGAGCTGCTTTTTTACTTGCTGTGGTGACTGGTCAGCAGTTTTGGAGGAGACAAATGGCATGTACTGTATGGAGACAGACAGGCAGATGTATATGTTATGCACTTGGAGCCCTGCCCAGGGGAACATAGAAAGCAGATGTTGGATCGGTGACCTGCTGGATGAGCCATGAGCCCTTGCTTCCTCCTGTGCCTCTGTGGTCTGGCTTTGACAGAGCTGGAGTTAGTAACTGCGAATTCGGCACAGCCCTGGATGGTTCGGCTGAAAGGAGTGTCTGTACACTTTAAAGTTCATATAGCAGAAAAACAGACCCAAAAGTCATGCTAAATAGGAAATGAAGCATAATCAAGAAACTGAGGTGCTCTACTTTTTTCCCACTCTATTCTTAAGGTAGCCTGGGAGCTGCTCTGAGCTATGCTGGGGTGACTGTTGATCAGTTGGAGGTAGCCAGGGTGTCAGCACTCATTTGATAGTCTGTCCTGCCTGTCTGGACCCATCCCCACTTGTTAGACACCACTTGAGGCCAGCATTGCTTATCTGGATTTAGGAGCTAGTGTCTTGTCTTTCTCCAGCTACCCACAGAGCCAGACAAAACCTGAGGGTTTGGGCCAAATCTTCAGATCTGTTTGAACTTCAGACCCGAAGAAAGACCCAAATGGGCGAGATCCTTGGCTGGGCTGCACAAACTTTCCTGGCTTCCACTATGAAAGGAGCAGGAGATATCTGTCTCTTTCCTTTGTATTGTCCTCTGCTGTGTCACCTAACACTTGCTAATGAGACCATGATAACTGGGCAAGATCTTTCTCCAGACTATGAAAGAAGGGTCCTAATCAAACTCTATACAGGGCCGTACAGCAGTCTGGGCTGCTGCGTTGCCTGGGAGTGGATTAACAGTTTCCCTGGGAGTGCTGGCAGCATTTCTGTGGTTGTGTGTGGTGTGTGATGGCTGCTTTGCTGCTGCCCTGAGCATCCCAGGTGTGCTGGCCCCAGGTTTGCTGAGACAAGAGGGCAGCCCATGTCTGATGGCTGCAGGGGAATAGTGTTGGGCTTTTGAGTCTGGACTCTTTGTGGCCAGCAGGCTGAGGGAGGAGGTTCTTCCCCTCTGCTTTGGTGAGACCCCACCTGCAGTGCTGTGTCCAGCTCTGGGGTCCTCAGCACAGGAAAGACAAGGACCTGTTGGAGTGGGTCCAGAGGAGGCCACAGAAATGATCAGGGGGATGGAACAGCTCTGCTGTGAAGAAAGGCTGAGAGAGTTGGGGCTGTTCAGCCTGGAGAAGAGAAGGCTCCAGGGAGACCTTATTGTGGCATTTCAGTACTTAAAGGGGGCCTGCAAAAAAGATGGGGACAGACTTTTTAGCAGGACCTGTAGTCATAGGACAAGGGGTGATGGATTTAAACTAAATGAGGGGAGATTTAGATTGGACAGAAGGAAGAAATGTTTTATGCTGAGGATGGTGAAACCCTGGCCCAGGTTGCCCAGAGAGGTGGTAGAAGCCACATCCCTGGAAACATTCAAGGTCAGGTTGGACGGGGATCTGAGCAACCTGATCTGGTTGAAGGTGTCCCTGCTCATTGTAGGGGGGGTTGGACTAGATGGCCTTGAAAAGTCCCTTCCAACCCAAACCAGTCTGTGATTCTATGGCTGCCTTCATTTGCTGACCTCAGGACATGAATATAACAGGAGGAGGAGCTGGTAAAACTGGGCAAAGAAACCTTTCCCTCCCCAGTTCACGAGATCTAGTGATTCCAAGTGTGCCAGGACCTCAGGTGTGTTTACAGCCCAGCTGGGTCAGTGCTGGTGTGGGTCAGTGAGGGTCCCAGTGCTGGCTCTGAACACTGCTGCCTGTGTCTGCCCTGGTGGGGTGTGACATTCCTCCCAGCTCTGGCTCCTGGCTGCAGCTCGGATGTGGCAATGGAATGGTTTGCTGCAGAACAGGGAGGTGTCTGTGTCAGCCTGCTGGCTTTCTGCAGCCTGAAGTTTCTTTGCTCCTACAAAAAAAAAAGATTAATTTTATTCTGTTTTGCCCATAGGCTCTGCTTACTGTTAAACTCGCAAAGGGGTTTGATAATGCACGGCTGGAGAGAGGAGGCAAAAAATTGTTACAGGAGAGGAATGATCAGCTTTACGGAGAAGGAAAACTTCATAGTACTGGAGTGATTTTTCATTTTGGAGCAAGGAACAGCACTATTGTGAAATACATGCTAGAGAGGATGTTTCAAGGGACTTGTGCCTTTTCTTCTCTAAGCTGTATGTGCAGCTGGAACAGCTTCAGCCCTGGCTGACTTTCAGGGCAGATCAGGAAAACTAATTGGATCCAAATGTCCTGATTTGGCCTTCCTGAATACAGAGCATCTGATGTCCAGTGGGTGATTTGGGGAGCTAAATGCATCTTGTATAGGGTTGAGTCGTTCAGGTGATGGATTGGATGTGGCTGGGGGTTCAGAAGGTTTAAGTCAGAGGGAAAACCACTGGCTGTAAACTTCATCGTGATTCGTTAATGATTAAACGGTTCTGCAAGCCCAGCATCTTGAAAAGGGCATAGCCTTTTGCTAAGGGAGCTCCATCCCAGGGTGTGTCATGGTTGGCAACACAAATCTCTGGATGCTTTTGGAAATAGTGGTCTGTACTTTCATTTGAGGATGCTTCTTTTTTGGAATCAACCTGCTTTGTAAAGTGTTTATATGAAACATCCCTTTCCTACCAGCTCAGGGAAAGGGCAGCTTTGTGCAGCACTTGCTGTAGCAAGTTCCTGCTTTTGTTTTTTGGCTTTTACCCTCTTTTTGCCTCTGGGAAGAGTGTGTTCTGATTCTCACTTTCATTTTCTATGAAATGGGGATAATGGCAGAAGTGCTCTCTAGCAAGCAGAGGGTGTTGTAAGGCTGAGCACTGTGGAGGGTTGAGCTGTTCTCCAGAGACAGCTACACAAAAATCCAAAGTAATATTTTTCTTGATCACAGCTTGAGAAAAAGAATGATTAATTCAGTGATGAGTGCTCATACTTCTGAAGAAACTTGTGTTACTGGTGTTGAGGCGTCTTTGGTGTTGGTTTCCCTTAGAAATCATATCAAAAGCTCCCTTGCAGGAATGTGTGAGGCATGCAGGAAACTGGCAGGAAAACACCTTGGGGATTCTTGTAGAAAAGCAGCACACAATTTTTAACTGTGGATGAATGATGTGGAGGCTTCAATGTGAAAACGCGTGTGTCCTGCTGGGACCTCTGTCCCCTCTGAGCAGGTGCCTGGTGGCCCCTGTCACACCAGACAGGCTGAGTCCTGCTGATGGAGCAGCCTATCTGCAGAAAGGGATTAACAGTTTCCCTGGAAACTGCTCTAGAAATCACCACAAAGATCTTCAGATCATTTCAGATGTGCTCCTTAAATTTATTCTGCACTGCTGTCCAGCTCTAGTGGTGCATCCTCCAAGTCTGTGTATATGTCTGGGGGGGGGAGGGGGGGTGTGAGCATGGTTAGCTCTGTCCCTGACCTTCTCATCTAGAGTCATCTCATGACCTTCAAACTTAAATCTTTTTTTCCCTTATGCATGTGTTTCAACAGCTTTCAGAAAGTTGCTGCCATCTAAAGGGCACAAAAAAGTTGCTTTACAGCTACAAAACTGTGGAGATGGTGTGCATCGAGTCAGTGTGTCCTGAGTCACAGATGACTCTGAAGGTATCTTTGGGGTTATGCATGTTATTTGTGTTCTTTTGAGCAAAACCTGTGCCTAATGTCCAGTTTGTGGTTTAAAATCAGTGCTAGGTGGGATTGAGTTAGTACTCAACTGCATAAAAGCTTGACCACGAGTCACAAAAAGGATTGGGGGTTTAGTCATTGACTTTACAGAACATCAAGATTAAGTGCACTTTGGGTGTGCTCATGGGCATCTGAACTGTGAAGGACAGTTGTTGGAGCAGAGCTCCGAGTGAATCTTAGTCAAAGCCAGAACTGGTGTCTGTAGGAGAGGAGGAGATCTCTCACAACAGGAAAGTCTGTTTTTGTAGGTCATCATATTTCCATAGCTTTGTGTGCGTAGTTACCAAGGCAAATGCAAGAGGATGGTAAGAGGCACAAGGAGACATTGTGTCATGAGAAAGCATTTGGTTGGCTTTTCCTAGCTTGTTTGTAGGACAAGGGAAGCAGGGGCTGCTTTCCCTTTTGATGAGATGTAGTCTAAAAATGGGGAGTATTTCCTGTGCTGAGTGAAAGTGTTGGTTGACAGAAAGTTATCTCAGATGGCAGATATGGAAAGGGTCACACAAGTGATGACACCAGTGCTCTGACTCTTTCCTTGTTGTCAAAGCTGTTCACAGCTTCATTTTGTTTGAACTGACTTCCCAGCTCTGGATTGCAAAGGAAAGGTTTGGTTAGAGAAGGGCTGCTCAAGCACAGTTCTTTGGGAGGGTCCTTCTGCTATGCTCTTGTGACATTCTTGGTGAATAGATGGGCCTGTGTTTTACCTTTTAAGACAGATAAATTGTTGCATGGTGTGTGGCATCCCTCAGCTCTGTTCAGGCCAGGGGCTTGCTAACTAGTAGGAAAATGAAGTCATCAAGAGGCTGCTTCAAGTGACCTCATTCACTCGGGTCATTCCAGGAGGCTCCCCAAATGACACAAACCCCACCGTAAGTCAGCAACCACAACTACTTGAGAGATTTTCTTCCCTGGACTTGTAAAACCATGACTTTCATGTGCAGACTGCTGCTATGACAGAAGCATTGCAGACTCTGGGGTGGAGGGAGCTGTGGTGGGGTGTATGGGGAGGAAAAAAAAACAAAAGCAAGAATCTGCTGTAGCTAAATCACTTCAGGAAGTCATCTGAGTAAATAAATGTGACAATCCATGTGGATAACCTAAGCAAGCCATGCGCAAAAGAGGTCTTGCTGCTTGTACGTGCTGGCCCCTTCCTGAGTTATATTTGGTGGTGGGTCTGTGCAGGGTTTCCTTTTATGCCCTGGCCTTTGTTCTGCTCTGGTTTGTTTAGGAGTGAGGGACAAGGGACATCCCTCTCAGGTCGTCCTGGGTTTCCGATGGGTGAGCCCTGGGTGGGGGGTGGATGTTTTCTTCCCCTGGAAGATTAATTGTACAAACCTGGTATTTCTGTTCCCAAGGCTAATTTGGCTGGATACTGAACATTCCTGCCTTGCATTGCTGGCGTGGCGGGTGGGTGTCACAGCCTTGCAGCATCTTCCTGCTAAAAACAGAAGCTGTTTCAGGCCCTGGCTCACATTGCACGCTGCATCCAGAACAGCTTGTGGACAGAAAGGCGTGTGCACACACCCTGCTCCTCCTGAACGGCATCTCTGGGGAACATGGGGTGTGTCGTGGCTGTGAGCTGGGCTTTCATATCATGCACGTTTAAGGTAGTTGGGTGGTGAGCTGAATTCATCCATCCACTCCAGCCCCATTTCAATCATAGAATCTCCTGGTTGGAAAAGACCTCTGAGATCATTGAGTCCAACCATACCTGTCCACTACTAAACCAGATCTCTGAGCACCCCATCTAGCTGTCTTTTAAACACCTCCAGGGATGGTGACACAACCACCTCCCTGGGCAGCCTGTTCCAGTGCCTGAGAACCCTTTCAGTGAAGAAGTATTTCCTGACATCCAACCTGATCCTCCCCTGGTATAACTGAAGGTCATGGCCTCTTGTTCAAAGAGGGTTTGCAGCCCTGGGTCCAGCAAAGCCCAAAGAGGGCTGGGACATCTCTGGAGCAAGGATTTTTATGTACAAAGCAATACTTCTGGCTTGGAGTTGTGGAGATATTTGAGCAGTGACGTGTCCTGTGGGCCTCCAGCTGGAGGGAAGTGCTGCTCGGTGGGAGGCAGTCTGGGGCCATGTGAAGCCCCAGCCAGGAGCAACGGCATGTCTGGGTGAGCATGGGCTGATCCAGTGCCCAGTGGCAGGGAGGG
>NW_010330841.1:39057-43060 GCF_000700745.2 Antrostomus carolinensis
AGAGCAGCCCAGCTGCTAATTGGTGGAGCTGGCTGGGAAATGTTTCCCTGTGTGAAGGAGAATTTAATGATAAAATGAAAACAAACACTGCAAATTTTCCATTTTGAGAAATCATTTTAACCAAAAGGCAAAGTCTTCTGTTTTCTTGCCTAATCAGGTTTTTGATGCAAAGTGGCTGTTTTCCAGTTGGAGTTTTTAATCTTGTCAAAAAGTCAACAACCCTGAAAAGCAGATTTATTCCAGCAAAATAGTTTCTAGCTGAAGTTTTTTTCCTCCCAACTCATTTTCAGCCAGCTCAACTCATTATTGCTGTTGAGATTAGATGTTGCCTGATCTGGATGCCTTTGTACAAAAATCTTTTTTCCATGATTAAAGAATGGGATGTTAGTTAAAGCAGAAAAAAACCATAAAGCAGAAGAGTCTCCATCCTCAGAGTTATGAAAAATCTGACAGTCCTGGGAAACCTGCTGCTGCTGACTATGCTGTTAGGAAGCAGGTTGGAGTAGGTGATCTCCAGAGGTGCCTCCAGCCTCAGCAGTTCTGTGAGCCACTGCAAAGAAAGCAATATGCTTTAAGACTTAGGGGCTGCCCTGTGAAAGGGAAGTATTGGAAACCACAGAGGCTTGACCTCCTGCTCAGTGAAATTCCTTCTGCCCACCACTAGAGATTGTGATGTGCAAGCACAGCTCCTTCATAGCACTTCCAAAACAGTCTGGAAAAAGTGGACAGTCATGCAGCAAGGTCAGATGTGCTGCAGAGGTTGGGGTCTATTAGCTGAATGTAGTCCTTGCTCCAATTTGCTTCCAGGCTGGGTAGATGGGGAGGAGAGCGAGAAAACCTGGTTGAAAGCTTTGCCTCCTGCTTCTAGCCATGAAGGTGTGGAAAAGCTGACTTCTGTCGTTGTCAGTCTCCCAGGAAATCTGTGGAAGAGCAGCTCCATCCCTTGGTCCTCACTTGTTGGAAACGGCGCAGCTCACAGATTCCTTCCTCTTTGAGATGAGTTTATATCCCAATGCCTTGACCAGCAGGCAGGTTGCTTGCAGTTGGTCTGAATGCTGCAGCTCAGCCCACTGTCTGGGTACCAGACTGTCCTTGTTGGTGTAGGACAACAGAGAACTTCATGCTGCCACCTTCAGTGCCATGTCCTGATTGTGAGAGGAGAGCTGCCAACGCTACTGAAGGGCTGTTACTGACAGGGATGGAAGACTTCCCTTAAGGGAAAGGTGGTGTCTCTGTATCATCCTGGCTCTCAGACCAGGCTGCTGGGTGAGAAAGGAGATGTTTTCTTTGTTAACTTTGGATCTGATCTCTGTTCAGCATGCAAGTGAGAAACCACAGTCAGAAATGGGGATGTCCATTCAAATGAGTATTGGAGAGGGTTTTTCCAGCAGTCACAAGTTGGTAGTGGGGGCTTACCAGGGCAATATTTGAGTTGAACCATTCCATGTGAATGATTTGAGCTCCTCTTCATCAAGCTCTCTGAGTGCTCCAGCCAGCACAGGGAGCTCCACTGGGGCTATCAAGCTGAACTTGGAGTCTGGGCCCAAGCCACCCTGGGAACCTTGCACCATCCTTTCTAGACAGTTACACACATGTGCTGTCTTTTACTTGTGTGTTTTGCTGAGTTATGTTACATTATGTCTCAGTAAAGGGGAAATGTGTGGCTTCCCTGAGCAATTGGCTTCCTCTCTGTGAAACTCTGTTGGGAGGGGTAACGGCCTCAAGTTATGCCAGGGGATGTCCAGCTTGGATATTATGAAGAATTTCTCCAAAACAGTGGTCAGACATTGGAAGAGGCTGCCCAGGGAAGTGGTGGAGTCACCATGCCTGGAGGTGTTCAAGGAATGTGTAGGTGTAGCACTCGGGGACATGGTTTATTGGGCATGGTAGTGATGAACTGATGCTTGGACTGGATGATATTGGAGGTCTTTTCCAACCTTAATGATTCTGTGTGATTCTGTAACTACAGATAGCAAAATAGAGAGGAAGGTGCAGGGAAAGGAGAAAGCAGGAGCCCAGAGCATCCTTCTTGTTCCTGTGGGGTGCCCAGCAATGGTCAAGTTAACATTATGGCTGCTTTACATGGCAAAAAGGCATCGCTGAACAGCTGAGTGGGCCCCTTGGCATTGCTAGGTACTTCTGTGGTGTGCTTCATGGATGTGGGATACACATGATACAATCCAGGAGGTTTTTTAACAGGAAAGTTGGTCTGAATTTAATTGGCCAGATAGAGCTAACTCTGGCTGTGGCATTAGATAACTGAGTGAGCCTCAGTAGAAATGACTCTTCAGCAGTTAATGTTGGCTGCCAGCAGGATCTTGCCTATCAAGTGAAGTTTACTGCAGAGGCTAATAGCACAGTAATTAAGGTAAAACAAATATTAGCTTGAAGCTGTGCCTGTAACTTGAATCACAGAGCTCTACTTTTGACGTGAGGCTTGATTGGAAAACCTTATGTTTAATTTGTGTTGCATTAGTCTAATGGCAGCTGGTTTTGTGGGCTGAGCGTGGGCCAGATCTTCCGCTGTCGTAAAGCTCAGGCTCCAGTAATGCCACGCTGATTGATGCTGGGTGAGGATCTGGGCCAAGTCTCCTTGCTGTGTTGCTGTAACCTGTATTGTTCAGGCATTTGCTTGGGTGTTGTTTGAGGACAACCAAATAGTAAGGAGGCTGCGAGGAGGGAGAAGATAGTCTTTTTTTTTTTTTTTCTTTCTCCTTCCTGTGGGTCAGTGTGTTTATTTTTTTTCCTGTGTCATAGACAGGCCTGTCTGTAAATGAGACCAGATCTGTGCTGGGCTTTGAGTTTTTGTTGTGCTTCAGCATCTCCCTGTACTGTAATCTGTGCTAAATGTGGGAGAAAATGCCTGGGGCACAGAAAATGCCTGCCTTTGCTGTAGTTGAAAGGCTGAGGGAGCTGGGTCTCTTTAGCTTGGAGAAGAGGAGATTGAGGGGAGACCTCATTAATGTTTATAAATATGTAAAGGGCAAATGTCACGAGAATTTGGCATCACTGAGAAGAGCCTGGCTCCATGGTAGGACAAGGGACAATGGATGTGAGCTGGAACGCAGGAGGTTCTGCTTAAATTTAAGAAGGAACTTCTTTACAGTGAGGGTGCCAGAGCCCTGGGACAGGCTGCCCAGGGAGGTTGTGGAGTCTCCTTCTCTGGAGACATTCAAAACCCGCCTGGACGCCTTCCTGTGTGATCTCATTTAGGTTCCTGCTCTGGCAGGGGATTGGACTGGATGATCTTTCGAGGTCCCTTCCAATCCCCAACATTCTGTGATTCTGTGTGATTATATAGGACACAGATGCAGAGATGCTCTGGATGGGCAGCCCCAAGGGAAGGAGGTGGGAAGCACCTTTGGGAGCAGCAGTGCATGTCCTGGGGCTTGCTGCTTCCCTCTGCAGCAGCAATTTCATCACTGCTGTTTGTTATCTGAGAAACACAGACTGATGTCAGCTCTAGTTATGCCTGAGACTCTCCTTATGCAGCCTCCCTGCTGGCTTGACAGCCTCTTCAGCCTTGGCAGAGCCAGGCTTCATAAGATCATGAGCAAACCTGAAGTATGCAAACATACTTCTGAGTTCTCCTCTGGATGAGGGTGGACTTCAGGGGAACATATTAGCCTTGAACCCCATCTCAGCTTTATTCTCAGCCTCCAGATTCAGAGCATTAGCCCTGAGGTTGTCTCATTGCCATGGCATGTCCTAAACTTCAACTCAACTACATGTAGTACACATGGTGTAGCTTTACTGGAGGCAGGGAATGGCTTGGTGCAGTGTGGGCTTGGTGCGTGACCCCATTCACATGCTGTTGGATGATGAAACGAAGTAGGCTGCCACAGAGTATCTTGGCTGTGGTGATTGAGATACCAGCCTGGGAGGTGCTGATCTCTACCTGGGTTTTGGGTTTTGTCCTGCCTTGTGTCAAGTTCTGCCTGGGTCTTCATAGCTGTGGAGAGAAGGTGAGTGGGATGTTGTGAGGGGGAAGCCCTTGCTCTTT
>NW_010330841.1:43075-58861 GCF_000700745.2 Antrostomus carolinensis
TTTCCCTTGTGTTTAAGTCCATAACCTGAGTGCAGTGCCTTCACAATACTTTTCTGCTGTGGGAATAGCATTAACTTTTGACTCTTCCTGATTAATACTTAAAGCTGCTGTCCCTCCCTGCCAGCCTGGTTTCTATCCCTTCATTTTTGTGATTTCATCTCATCCTAAATCCAGTCCTTGCTGTGGGCAGAGTAACCATGGTGTGTTTGAACCACCAGCACTGGTTTGTGGGGGTTTTTTGTTTGTTTGTTTTTTTTTTAACTGCTTGTATGAATACTGGAGGTGTTGGAGCTGTGGCAGGATGCCTGGGAGGGCATTGCAGGTCAGCGTGGTGCAGCCTCCCTGAAGCACAAGTCTATGGAGTTAGTTGGCAAGAGGATGCCCTGCAATGTGGCTGTGACAGCAGGTAACTCATTGTTGACTGCCTAAATATTGACCTGGTTGCTTGGGGAAGGTTTGAAGGAATCTGCACTGCTAGCTCAGAGTTGCTGAGGTTTTGTACACAAGCTGTGCTCGGGACAGGACCCATGTCTGTGCTCTACTATGGTTACAAGACTTGAGAGCATCACCACTGAGGTGCATGTAAGCCCTGCAGAAGAGACTGGGTGTGTCTGCTGGAGAAATCTGGATGGAAAATGTTGCAGTGAAAAATGACCATCTTTTCAGGGACATACTGGCTTATGTTTTAGGAAAATGACTACTAGGAAAAATGTAGTTATTACTTGTACTTTGGTAGCACTAAGACTCTAGCTGTGATATCGCCCACTGTCAGACACCTTAAGTAGAAACAATAGGGTGATGCTGGACCAAGAAAGCTTGTAAAGACTCCTAACAGCTTGTTGCTGATTAAGCAAAAGAGTGAAATTTGGGGCTGGGGAGCTGGGAGGTGAACAGCTTTCTCAGGAAAGCTTTCCAAAGCATGGGCTTTGGATGTCAGAAATAAGGCACCCCTTGAGCGTGGTCACAGGGTGGCCTTACTTTTCAGTGTGCACCTTGCTGCCATGAGTCCTGGTGCTCTCCCTGCTCAGACACCCCTGGGTTACCAGCCAGAGCATTTGGGGAGGTGCGACAGCATTCCTGGGGGATTAATTTGGATACAACATGAGAAGGTATAACCCCACATGACTTGAAAGCCACAAACACCAGGATTTATGGGGGAGGTGGTGGTGGGGGGAAGGTCCAGCAAACCTATCACAAGAGTGTCCCATGCCTGTGTCATAACATGTGGTGTTATGGTGAAGGAAAGTGCAGGAAAACTATGAAAGCTCCAACTCTGATGTATGTTGTTCTGTACATAGGGAATAGCATCTCTGACTTCTCTGGGAAGGTTTATATGGGTGAAATTACATGCATGACTGAGCTTTTTGGAAGACTCAGCTCACAACAAGGTTTGCATTGCGTAGTGTGAGCTGTGGGAGCCTTGAAAGAGTCATTAAAACAGAAGCTGCACTAAAAGAACTCCCCAGGCCACCTCATTTCCAAGCAAAATCACACTGACTCACAAAGCGTAGCTTAAATTATATGGTCTTTACAAATGTATTTATTCATAAACACGTGAGGTATCTTGACTCTTACTCTGTCTCTAGAGTAGAGCATCCTGTAGGGCTTCCAAGGGGGTTGCTCTAGCTGTGACTTGGGGTGTATGGCTCTACTGTGGTGGGCTTATTTTTATTACCAGGTGTTTACAAACATCAGAACTGAAGTGGGGGGTGTGAGAGACTGCAATGTATAGGATAACACTGGGATGCTTTTGACACAACTTGGGTTAAGTGGAAACATTGATAGCAAGTCCCCAGACTGCTGGGGTTGGGGTCAATCAGGTGAAGATGCTTGTGTTGAGACAGATTTGTCAGTGTCTCATGAAGTGGCCTGCCTGAGCTTGCTGTGGGGTGATGATGGCTCTTCCCTGGTAGAGCTGGGTGGTGTGGGTGGGTGAGGAGCCTCCTTCAGTGCTGAGCTGCCAACTGGAGTCTCATCCCAGGTTAAGCATTGGTCCAACCAGCAGTGGAAAGAGATAGGAGGGAAGCCTGGATGGAGAGGAAAACACTAAAGAGCCTCTTTCTGTAGAGATTTTGAAGACGCTTCTGGCCATCAGTGCTATGGAGCATTGCGCAGAGTTAAGTTTCCTGAGCCAACAGCTGTTCCAGGCAGCTCCTCTGGAAGGTGCAGTGGGAGGTCAGAGATGTGGGAATGTGATGCTGGCTGCATCCCTTCCCTGCCACAAACAGGCATGCCTTAATGTTGGGCACTGGGTGGGTTGTTGGTACACTTTGATTTGTTCTTAGTGGAAATCTGCATCACGTTTTCATCATTGAAAACAAATTTCAGAGGTTTTCTTTAAAAGATGCCTTTGGGAAGCAAAAAATCAGCCTTGATTGCACACACATACTTGTGTGACATAAACATATTTGCAAATGTGCTCATGATCATTTATATACATATGCCCACATACACTACCAATTGTTCTGAAAGTCCATTTCTGGTAAAGGTTTTTGTGGATGAAACATATTGCCCAGCTTTCCCGTCTGGTGACTGAGGTTAGGTGTGCAATAGCAGCATTCCCAAACAGGCACTGCTCATATTCATGAAATTTTGTAGAGCTTCCTATTCCATCCATTCGTGTGGCAATAATGAGGTGGTTGTGTCTTGGTCTCATCAGCTGTGGGTGCTGCTGCATGGCACTTACAGCATGCAAAAGCTGAATCTGAATTCCTTGCACTCATTCCTTGCAGCCCTGTGCTTTGTACAGATTGCACAAGCAAGAAATGGGTGTGTGCTGTGTGGCAGGGGTACTGGATTTAGGATAGGGATAGATACTGCAGTCCTGCGGGCTTTGAGTGTTTGCCCCCTTCCCTAGCATGCAGCTTAGCCTGGAAAAGGCACTGAAGGCAAACACAACAGGGGGAGGAGGTTATTCACTGCTTATTTGGGGCTGCAAAGGGTTAACTGCTGCCTGAGCTCATAGACCAGTGTTAGGGAAGTTGAGCAATCTGGGATTTATTAGGGAAACTTAAACTGGGAATTAAGAGAACTCCAACCAGCAGGAAAGCTTTCTTGGAGGTTTGAAGCGAGTTTTCCTCAAACTGAGCACTGATTTGAAGTGGTGATGCCAGAATTTCTTGCAGGGGCCTCCGGGAAGCAAAGGACAACAGGCTGATCTGTTTGAACCGTCCCACCAGCTTAGCGTGTAACTTTTATTGCTGTGTCGTGTCTCCCTTGCCCGGCTGACAAAGCGCCCATTGTTCACCCTGGCACTGCTTCCTCCTCTGCTCCCCGTGGAGACCTCAGCTCCTGGCTGATCCTCATCTTGTTCCCAGTGGACAAGGGGGTTAAGTGCTCCCTGAGGATGCATGGTGCCCCAAAGGGATCAGAGGCGTCAAAACAGCTGGAGAGATGGCTTATGGCCAGGTGTTGGGGACCAGAAAGGGCTCCTCTCTCCTCCCAGAGGAGGTGGCTTTTCTCTACATCTGGACTTGTTTTCAGAGGTGATTGAGAGTTAAAAGTGAATGGATGTCCACGGAGGGGAAAAAAAAAACAAACAAAAAACCCCAACCAAACCTGAGCTAGGAGAAATAAAGTACATGAAACTGTGGAGCAGGATGGTGGGAGCAGGCAGCTGGAGCTGGATGGTGCTGGGGTGGGTTTTGTCCAGCCCTCTGGGGAGAGGGTGCTTGGTCCCAGCGTGGCTGGCACCAGTTGCCTCTATAAAATGCCTCTGTCAGATGTGGCTGCAGATGCACTCTCTATTTTTACTTTCCTCCCTTGGAGTCTCACAGTTGACTGGGAAAATGTTATTCTGCCAGCTCCTGTGCTGCTCCCCGTGACAGGAGGTCCTCATGCACACTGTCCAGCATGGCCAGGCTACATGGCCATCTCCAGCACAATGTTGTGCTGTCCCCATGATCTGCTGTCCCCATGCTCAGTGGGATTATAGGCTTTCTGCTGGCACCAGGGGGTCATGCTTGGCGCTCGATGCAGGAGAATGGTGTTTTTATTTTCCCTATATCTTTAGCCTTTTGTACCAGGGCTGTCCTAAAATGACCTTACTGCCCTGGCCACATGCTATATACATTCAGGAATTGGAAAACATGGTGGATCTCCAAATGAACTTAGAAGGTCTCTGTTTCTCCCCTTACTGGTGAGTGAGGTGGGGAAATGCCTGTGAACAGCAGGAGCTGTACCATGCCCTGGTGTTAATGGGACTGTCATCCTATAAATGGTGGCTGCTGTGTCAGTGTTGGGCTGATGTGGTGTTCTTCTTGTATGGAGGTGTTTCTCTCTCACCAATGATGGATGCCAGCTTTCTTCCCTGTCCTGGCTGCTTTCCCACAGCCCCTACAGCAGTTTGGCTGCCTGCAGAGGACAAGCTCTTCCTATCATCTGTGGGCAGAAAGTGCCTTGGGGGTGTGAGGGGCTTCAGGATGAGCCGTGCAGTGGGTTCTGTGCCAAACTTAGTCTTTGAGGTGGCAGGGGTTCACACAGGGTCAGGTAGCACGGCAGGTTCATCGATGTACCTTTATGAACTTGTAGAAATCTCTGCTTTTGCCAAGACAAGATGGAGAAGAGCTCTGCTGTGTTGTATAGGTGCCCTGTCCACAACTGCTTGTGTGTTTGGCTGTTTCTGGGCTGGTCCAAGGCCTGAGGGCACTGGTGCAGGAAAGATTTTGGGACAAAACTGTGTTGTATAACGCTTCCACAAAGAAAGCATTGAGAGGTGTCCTCAGCCCTGCTGGGACCAGCACCCAAGGAACAGTAGCATGTGTATCCTGGTCCTTGCTGGGACAGGAGCCTGTATGTGGAGGTGTAGCTGGGATGGATGAAGGTGAAGACTCGTGTGGGATGATGAGCCCAAAGCAACCTGTCCTGGCTCCCAGGCTGTGCCCTGAAACACAGCGTATCGGCTGGATGCAAGATGACAGACTGGAGATTCTCAGCAAAGTGGGTGTGGGAGCAGCAGTCCCCTCTGCAAAGAGGGTGCCTTCAGCAAATGGCTCCTGCAGCATTTGCAGCACCTCCGGGTCTGGGTGCAGCTGTGTGAGCCCTGGACCCTGGTGAGACATGCTGGGCCCTGGCTGCTGCAAGCAGGAAAAGCTGCCTAGGGGCAAAGAGTTTGGGGAGGGGGGGGTGGTGACAGCCAGGAGACAGGAGGTGGAAGTGAAGCCACACACGAACATCTTGTCCTTTGCATTGTACTTCATCTGTCGCTTTGGAGCACGGGCCATTGTGTCTCCAAGGGGGAAAAATGCTCAGAAATTCCACAGACCCTTCAATATCGTTTCTGTTTTACAGTGAGACAGTAAAAGGTCCCTTTGTGTGAGGGCTGAAAGAAATAGCCCAGTCCCACAGCCTCTCCGAAATCTTAATGTCAACTATTTGCCTCCTTGTGTTTTCACATAAACAAGCACTTTCTCCTGAATATCTCTGCTCTGGCTGTTCCCTCAGTTTGCTGTTCCCCCGGCTTGGTGGTGCCTGTGGGATGGACAACCTGACCCCCTCATCCAACTCCTGGCCAGGCTTGTGTGGGTGGAGAGATGGAGGACTAGCTAGGGCAGACATGGGACAGAGAGCAGTGAGAAAGGCAACTAAAGCTGGGTTTGGGAATCATAGAATGGTTTGGGTTGGAAGGAACATTAAAGATCATGCAGTTCCAACCCCCCTGCCATCAGCAGGGACACCTTCCACTAGACCAGGTTGCTCAAAGCCTCATCCAACCTGGCCTTGAACACTTCCAGGGAGGGGGCATCCACAACTTCCTTGGGCAACCTGTTCCAGTGTCTGACCACCCTCACAGTGAAGAACTTCTTCCTAATATCTAATCTAAACCTCCCCTCTTCCAGCTTAAAGCCATTTCCCCTTGTTTTGTCATTAATTGCCCTTATGAAAAGTCCTTCCCCAGCTTTCTTGTAGCCCCTTCAGGTACTGGGAGGCTGCTATAAGATCTCCCCAGAGCCTTCTCTTCTCCAGGCTGAACAGCCTCAACTCTTTCAGCCTGTCTTCATAGGAGAGGTGCTCCAGCCAGCTTGAGCTTGCTACTTGTCTGATAGCAGGGGCAAGCTCTTGCTCACAGGTCTGACCACAACTGCAGGTTGGCTGGTGAGATATCCCTCTTCACACCAGCCTGGCCCAGTGTCTTGTTCTGTTCTTGCCAGGGTGTCACCCATCCTGCTTTGGGGTCAGATGTTCCCCTGGTTTGAGTGACTGTCAAATTAATGGCACTACATGTATTGCAGCAGCTGAGAAACCGCCCCTTCTATTTTAGTTGTTGTTTGCATGTACACACTGGAGTGTCTTGGGTGTAACGCTGAAGACTTCTGTCCTGGAGTCCACCTTCTTTTTTTCTTTTTTTTTTTTTTTTCTACCCTATTCCCTTAACCTTTATAAGAAGAAAAATGAGAAGTGAAAAAAGACTATAATGTTGTTCCTGCAAAGTAAAAATGAATTGGTTTCTATAACACAAGTGCCAGCAGTGTTCCTGTGGTTATTGTTCATTCAGCTGTGGCATGCACGTGTGCTGCTAGGTGTTCCTGGTCTCAGCTCTGTAACTGGATATATCACTGGGTGCATTGTAAACCATGCCCCATGAAACTGGGGGGTGCAGTGCCTGCAAACTGCTGCTGCTGTGGAAACCCCAATTTTTTTCTCATGTTCCACTGTCAGTTTTCAAACCTCAAGGTTGTTGGGGTTGGAAGTTGGTCCTGGTAACTGAATGTGGATCCTGGGGTTAGGGCAGTGCTTGCTAAGGCAGCTCTGGAGAGGTGAGGTGGTGGAGGTGATGTGATCCACATGGGTTCATGCCTTGCCTCCTCATCTTGACACCTTTCAGAAGTATTTGGGGTGCTGTGATGGTACCTGCTGGCCCCCCTCCTGGGGCAGGATCTTGACTAACTGCTCTTGGGCCACTGTAGTTTACCCCATGGTTCAACTTCCAGTGGATCCAGAGCCCCTTGGAGGCAATAGGTGGGCACCATCAACTCTACCTGATGTCAGATGAAGCCCATCCTGGAATAAACAGAAAAAACCCATTTGTCAAGCTATTTTTTTCTTCCTTTTTTTTTTTTTTTTTTTCTGTGGTCCTAGCATGCAGGCAGGGTTTCTCCCCTGCCCTGGGATCTGTCATGGAGATCCTGAGCTCCCAAATATCTGCCTTGCTGCCTCTCTTGTTGATCTCTTCCTCCTCCAGCCCTCTCAGAGCCTGTGATCGTATCTTTCCATCTTTATTGCACGGCTTCCCAATTCACATGTATGAGGAGGAGTTTGGGTTGGAAGCAGTTTATGGAGAATTTCAAACAGTAATATCGGATGAATGAATGAATAAAGAGTAGTTTTGTTGCTCTTATCCTTTCACCAGCTTTATTCGGTTCCCAGCAGTTCATTTTGCAGTTGCTGTTCTGTCTGGCTTCTTGCTGAGGGTCAAATTAAAATACTGCTGAAGATGAGAGTAAACTGCTGTTGAGTTATATAGGACTAGTAAAGTCTGAAGTTGGCTTCTAGCAGAGTAGCACTCATCTCTCTTTGTCTTGTTTAAACTGAGATGTTGAAAAACCTTTGGCCAGGAACCTTGGATACAGGAAATCCCTCAGCAATGCAGGCTAAGCTAAGAGTGTAAAATACAGCATAAAGACAGAACCAATGGTGGTTGCCAGCTTTCTTGGAGGGATGGCTGTGGTTCCCCCAGGACACAGGGAAGAGGAAGGGACATCTGCATCAGTTTTTAGTGTTATACTTCTATTTGGTTGTAGAAAAATAGATGCTCCAGTCCAACTGAAAAATCCTGTGTCAGTGGAAGATGGATGATGTGATCTCCATCCCAAGTCCACTGTGCTCAAGACCCTTTCTACTGACTTGGGTGTGCTGTGGGCTAGCCTTGTGCTGCAAGAACATGTATGCCTGCAGCCTGCTCAGAAAGGGATGTGCTACACAGTTTCCCATGTCCAGAGTAAACCAAGTGTTGCATCTTCTCCACCCTAGCCTTTGGAGATGCCTGCTCCTGCAGGCCAACATACCCCAGCCAGCAATATAGGAACCACCTGGCCAAAGTCAAATGAATGGGCACCAGAGGTTGGGGGCCCAGAGCCTGCCAGCAGGGGCTGGCTTAAAAACAAATGAAAGAACAGAGGAAAAAAATAGTTCTAATTATTGTGAACTTCTAAAAACACAAAATAAAAGCTGATTATCTCAGAGTTCCCTTTGCAGCATGTAATTTCATTTCCCCCCATTTGCTTTTACTACTTGCTCTGGGCACTGTCAGAACAACCTGATTTACAAGCAACAGCTTTGGCTATTTTTCAGGCAAGTCTCTCTAAATATAAGAGTGTGAAAACTGTCCCGCTGCCAGCAACTCTCTTGGAATTAAAACTTGCATGAGTTGTAGCATGAAGCAAAGCACTGGGTGCTTTACGGCTTAAATGTCTTTCATAAAAAGCAACCCTCCCCCCTTTCTCTTGGGATACTTTTTCCTTTGATTACACTGAATATCTCAACCTGTAGCTAGAGAAAATGCAGTAAAACAAGCAGTGGCTGCTACCTTACTGTTTCCCTGCTACCGACTCCCTTGTGTACTATCAGTAGAGACTTGTAGATCACAAGGGAGATGTTTATTGACCCAGGGTTTTAGCAACAGAGCTTTGTCTAAGGTTTTCTTCCTGTCCTGAAGAGGTAAAGAAAATGAGCAAAATGAAGCATAAAACAGCAGATATACAGCATAGCCTGCTAATTTTAAGTGAATTGATAGTAATGTCTGAAATCTGGGGAAAGCCTTAATTAAAAGCCTGAAAAAAAACCTTAGCATGTGCTTTAATGTTCGGGTTAATAAAGAAAAGCTGTGTTCACTACATGGTGTTAGTTCTGTGTATCTGTCTGTTGGCAAACACAAATCTCCCTTTTTGCCTGTGGAAGTGCCTGGCTTTGGTGGCTGCTGCTCTTTTGGATGCAGTTAGAGAGAAATTTGGACCTTTGCCTGTCTGTGTCTTGAAGCTTAGAAGCATTTGATTTGGATTTAAAATTGGCCACATATGTCCCCATTCTGATAGGCATCATAGTTCTTGTTGGTGACTTCCATGCTACGGTTCTGGTATTGATTGTTTTTATTTAGCAGCTCAAAAGGATCATTGTTTGATGGGTCTTTTAAACTCCACTCTCTGAAGTGTGCTGCTCTGGTGTCCCAACAACCTGAATCTGATTTAATAGCCTGGTTAGACTGCGCAGGCTGGAGGCTTGTGCTGCCGAACCAGTGGGAAGTGACTTGAGTGGTGCCATGGCTCAGGTCTGGCAGCTGCTGATCCAGCAAAGCTGGATAGAGGTGGCAACTTCTTGTGTGTAGAATCATAGAATGGTTTGGGCTGGAAGGGACCTTAAAGATCATCTAATTCCAAGCCCCCTGCCATGGCAGGGATACCTTCCACTAGACCAGGCTGCTCAAAAGCCTCATCCAACCTGGCCTTGAACACTTAGGACAGAGGAGGCTTTTTGATTTGATTTTTGGACTGAATGTATTTGTAAATGCTAGGATGCATCTCAAATGCTGCTTCTCTGTGGTGCTTGTGGGTGAAGGTGGTGAGCCCTTGGATGGCTGTGGGAAAGGTATGTCTTCCTCTGCCATCCTGTGTCCTGGTATTGGAATTATGGCAGCTCCCACCCAGACCTGAGCTCAGAGAGAGCTCTTGGCTTTTGTACTTGGTCACAAGTTGACCCAGAGGGTCTGGAGGACACTGTTCAGTAATTTCCCTCTGCAGTACCTTGATATAAAACATCAGCTGCAGCCATGCCCCTATGTATGTGGCACACAGACGATCAGGAGCTGGGTCTTTGTGTTGGAGAGAAGAGTGAGAACAGATTTCTGGATCTTAAATTTTGCCAGCATCTCAGAGTTTAAGGGGATTTCCAAAGATTAGGACTGTGGAGCCCCTGTGAAGTGGCTTGACTGATTCCAGGGCAGGTTGGAGAGGTTTTAGCATTGAGGGATTTGCAAAGGTCTGCCAGACAATACATTTCCAGGCAGAACGGTTGCAGGTGTAACATCAGCTTCCTTGTAAAACTCACATTGTGTGTACGTGTCTCTGGGCTGTCCCCAGAGAAATCGCACTTGACATTAAGATGAGTCTGGTCAGCTATGAAGTTAGGAAGCTGCAGTCTGATCTGAAACTGCTCTTGCCTTGCAAGCCCAAACAGGTTAACGTTCTGTGCTACAGAGGATGGCAGGTCCTACCTTGAATGGTAGATGTGATACTTGATGCCCATCCTAAAGGGAGCTGCTCACCACAGTCTACCCCGT
This sequence comes from Antrostomus carolinensis, assembly GCF_000700745.2. Taxonomy (NCBI): domain Eukaryota; kingdom Metazoa; phylum Chordata; class Aves; order Caprimulgiformes; family Caprimulgidae; genus Antrostomus; species Antrostomus carolinensis. The sequence goes on from NW_010330841.1 coordinate 53,346, forward strand.
GAGCAAGACAGACCCCAGCGCTGCATAGCTGGTCACAGGCTGCTGCTGGCTGTCAGGTTGGGTGGGCAGTGCTGGAGAGTTGCCCATTGCTCAGGAGAGTCAGGTCACTCTCCTAAATTACAATGTTTAGATACTGTTCCACTGATGACAGTTAAAAAAAAAAATCCAATTTGATTAATTCTGGTTTTGTGGATGGAGTTTTCAAAAACACTCACTCCCACTGAAGTTGATGGGGAATTTTTGGGTTGGTTGAGTTTTATTTCAGGAGGAAAAAGTTAAGCTAACATAGGGTGTTTATACAGGCCCATTCTAGATATTACATCCTTCAAGCATCCAGATAGGAGATTTTTTTTTTTGGTCTTATATTCCAGGGCTGACGCTTTCAGCAAAGGTGCATGAAGTTCAATGCTGCAAAACGGACTTTTTCAGAAATGCCTGTGTGCTGTAGGGGCCTGGCTCTCATCACAGGTGCTCTCAGCTGTCCCCATGAAAGGCAATACTGAGCTGGCTTTATAGTTGCACCTGAGCAGGTGAAGTGCCTTATGCCTTTGGTCCTGTAATTGTTGTTTCTAGCCGTTGTCTGATCTTGCTACTTCAGTCAGGTTCTATCTTTATATTTGGCATTGATCACTTATCCCAGAGAAGGGAATGAGTGAATTCAGGCATATACTGAGTTTGAGACCTAACAGAACAGGGTGGGATGTGGATGGGGAGCCTTGCACAACCTGGTTGCTTCTTGTTGCAGTACACCTACTGCCAAGGATGGACAGCGAGAGCAGATGGTGAGGAACACGAAGTGGAAGCAGAGATGGGAGGGAAATGTGTGGTTTTGAGGGAGAAAGTCCTGACACTCATGGCTGCATGGAGCAGCCATGCTCGTGGTTGTACTTGAGGAGTCATGGAAGACCTGTGCCTTGTCTCAGCTGCATTGGGTGGTGTGTGGCAGGCCAGACCAGACATTGAGCTGGTCTCTGTTATCAGAGTACCCTGTGTTAGGGTCAAGTTTGTCACTGGAAACCACAGTCTGGAAGGAATGTGAAAATCCCACCATGATGCTCCCTGATGCATCCCTGGTGAGATCCTGATCTGGTGTTGGGATGGAAGAGGGGTGTGTTGGACTGCTTTCCATTGGAGTGGTTTGTGAGCAGATACCTCAGTGTGGACAGCTTGGGATAAACCCCGGACAGGGTATGCAGAGGGAATGGCAGGCAGTAATCCTGTACTGCAATGAGAGGGAAGTTGATCCAATTCTGCTCTGGAAAGCCTTTACTAGGACAATCCTGGAGACAGGTCTCGCCAGCAGGTGCTTATAAAGCAAAGGAGCTGATATGCTTAGAGAAGTCCCAGGGATGTTTCAGAGCCTTTTCTCCCTGGGCTCTGAAATAACTTCCAGGCCAGTAGCCAAGCACAAGCTGTAAATAACAAATGGTGGCTGATGATCCCATCTCATTTTGCTCCGAGGTGTTGTCAGCTCCGGGCTTTCCCTTGGCATCTTCTCTCCAGTGCTTTGCATTTCCATCTTCAGTTTCTAGTGCTGTTGTGGCATCTGGCTGTCTCCTGTCATGTTGTTGGTGTGAACTTGGTGTGAAGGAGTCGCTTCTCTGGTGGCCTCCACAGGGATGTAATGCAGGAAAAACTGATGGATCCAGGGTCTGTGGTCAGGGTGCTGTTTGTGTCTTCTCTCCCTGGGGCTTCTCTAGTCATTGCTGGTTTGGGAAGGGCTAGAGATAAGGTCAGAGGAGAAATGTCTGAGATTTGCATCAGCCTCTGTCTCAGCATGCCAACATGGGCAACTTGGAAGGCAGATCTTGTGGCATTATCTGAGGTTCTTTGCACCCAAGCACCCACAACTAAACAGGGATTCATCTGGTGGGTATCCCAACTTTATCCCATCATCAAATGCTCCCACCTCATCAAAAATCCAAATGGGGGTTGCTGTTTATCACACTGCTTTTTTTCCCCTCACCATTTATGAAATTCTACAACCTTTTTATTTTATTGCTGTGTGAGATGATGCTGTAGCAATTAAGCCACATAGCTGAGCCCAAGGCCTTCTTGAAACCCCACCTGACACCAATGTCCCATAAGCAGCAGTATTTATCCAGGATCAAAATAATACTGTGCAAGCACTGAAATATTAGATATCTGATGTGGGCACATGTCCTTCTGCTCTGAACTCATGAGCTTAGCTAGCCTCTTCACAAAACTCTTTGAGCTGGGAACAGCTGGCTTGGTGCAGCAAAGGTAAATGTTCCAAGGAAAACACCAGGAGTGCAGGCTGGAGCCACATCTGAGCGCTGTAACCCTTGCCTTTCCCTATTCCACCACCTCGTTGTGCTCATTCCTTGCCTTTTCATTGCACAATTAATTGCTTGGGTGAGGGACCCAGATGGATCTTTTTGTTTGCTCTGCAAAACGTGCAGCACATTTTGATCGTCGCTATATCCATAAACAGCTCACCATCTCCTTATGGTATGGTCCACACCCGCATTAAGCTCACATTGGCTTTGTTAGGAGCTGATGCTGCTGGTTTAGCTATGGCCCTCGCTGTCACCCTCCCTGACCCCCTGACACCCATCTGGCAGTTGTTGGGGTCTGGCCTGGGAGCAGGCAGCGAGGTTCCTCCATGCCTCTGGGGCACACAGAGTTCTTTCCACGAGCTTTGTTACCGCGGAATTAAATTTACAGCTCAGCCCCGTGCGGTGGCTGTGTGCCCGGGTTTCACTTGGTGTGTTTATTCATTTTACAGAGACCTGAGCTACAAACTATAAAAGTGGGGAAAAGGGCTCCAGATCAGCTCTTTTTGTGCCTCGTTAGTCTTGTTGGTGCCTGATCCGGCTGTTTCATCCACCGGGCTGCAGTTGTTCAGTTTGCACATACGCACACTTGCCGTGGTGCCGATGTGTCCTGTGGGGTCACTGCTCAGAGGAGCTCCTGGTGTGCTGGTTCCTTCTGCCAAGGCTGGGGTGTCCTGCTTCCCCCCCCGGCTCTCCAGAGGACAGGCTGAGCTAGAATTCCATAGTCATCAGAAACAGCTGGAAAATAGTTGAATCGTCCTTTAACAATTTTTATTTCTTAACCTTCTTGTAGTGGTTTTTGCTGCACGTCAGCCTGATGAGCTAAAGTGTAAACCAGTTCTGTAAGAGGGGTTAAAAACTCAAAATAGTGAGTCAGAACAGGGATTCGATGAAACACGGACTATCTCAGCTTATCAAAATAAACATTTGGTTTAAGCACAGAGTGAGCCACTGTCTGAAAGCTCCTAATTTAATGCAAGACTTTTTTTGGTTTGACTTTTCCCTGCTTGTAAAGCCGAGTGTGTGTAGCATCAGTATGGGACGGCGTAACTCTACAGCAATATGATTGCAGTGAAACGTTTTTGGTATGGAAACTTCCCCCCCCCACCCCTGAAAACACGTCAGGCTGTTTCTATTTATAAACTCTGGGAAAAGCCTGGGCTGGCTGTTGGCTGATCTTCCCTGTACGCCACTACCCTGCTGCTGGACCATCAGCTGGTGCTTCATGGGGTTGTCCTGGCTGATCTGCTGACGTCTCCCGTGCAGGGAGGATGTTGGCTGTTTCTAGAGAGTGTGGCTCACACAGAGGGAAGCCAGCAAAGCCCCAACACCCGCCCTTGGGATACCATGAAAACCAGTTCCTGTCAGTAAGCATTAGCAGGAGGGCTGGGGTGTAGCTGGGAGTGTGGAGGGGCCGAGCAGGGGGAGCGCGGGGAAGGCCGAGCTCAGCGCCGGCCGCGTTCCCGCAGCGCCAGCGGGAGCACAGCTGACATAAAAACAAATTCCTGATGCTTTGCACACCCAGAGCCCGTCTGGCACCTGCCACGGCACAGACAGAGGCTGCAGGAGTCATGGCCATGGTGCAGGTTCCTGGGCTTGAGAGCCTGTGGGACGGGGCTCAGTGCAGAATCTGCTGAAAAGACACTTTTCCTCCCTCCTTCTGTCCCTGCTTTTGCATATGATAATCTGAAGCAGCATGCTTCTTTAAATGCTCTCATTTCTCTAAAACTCAGAGTTCCAAGCTTTTTGTTTTTAATTTCCACCAGGAACTCGTGGTAGGACCTTGAAAAAAACCCCATGTGGCTCTGTTCCTGCATGTCCTCATCTCTGAGCATCCAAAATTGGCATGCTTTCCTATTGAGAACCCTGGGTATCACAGCTGAATGTCAGAGCCCTAACACTCCCCAGTTTGTTTTTGTCCTAGGTGTTTCCTTGATAAGTTTCATAGCTTGGTCACAATGAACTGACCCTCTGCAAGACAGGGGAGGAGAAAAGAGGCAGAATTATTCCCAATTTGAAAAAAAAATAAAATAGTGTATAATGGGAGGTAAGGACCAGGCTTTCCACGTACACCTGACTGATTGGAATGGAGAGATGTTTGTGATGGAGGCAGGTTTGTAAATCCCCTGAAGCAGATTGCTTCCTGTATCCTCTGTGCACCTGGCTTGGCCAAGCTTGGAAAGGGATAACCAAGGGCTGCTGTGCCCTCCAGGGACACCTGGTGAACAGGGTATGGAGGTGACAAGTATTTATCAGCCTCTACTTCTTCATGTGTGAAATGGTTCATAAAGCATCTCAGGGATGAGATTTAGCATCATTCTGTGGATTCTGTAAGCCAAGTAGCCTTGGTCTTGAATAGGACCATGTTCTGCCTCTACTGACCTCCACAGCAGCTGCTTCTTGTCCTTGCCTGTTCTGAGGGCAACTAAGTCACCCCACCTTCTCTCCTTAGGGCTGCTGTGTCCACCATGCATGGGGGACTCTCAGACTTAAGGATGTGTATCTTAAGCAAAAGCCTTGTTACAGGATGGCTGCTCCATCTCTTTGTTCTTCCTTCCCTTCTTGCCTGCAGGCTGCTGTTCAAATAGGTCGGGTTTAAATACGCTGTACCATGGAAGTCTGTCCCTTCGACAGTAATGGACCTTGAGTGGAGCTTTCATCAGTAGGACTTTCCTAGCATCTTATCCTAGCTGTTCGTGCTAAGCAAGATTGTGTTTTACTGTTTTGACTATCTAGTCATAATTATGTCAACTGTTGTACTAGGCAAAGTTAGTGAAAGCTAAAATAATTGAGTCGGAAAACTCTGCTTTTGTGCTATAATAACTCTTAAACGACTAGTGACATCTAAGGGAAAACAAATTAGTTTTATGAAAAGCCTTGTATCTAAAAATACTAATACTGGTGATCTGATTTTTCCAAGATCTATCTGAATGCATCTTCCTATTCTGCATGACTTTTTTTTTTTTTCCTTGTATTTTCTGCTTTGAAGTTTACCTTGGACAGACATATTCCAAAATAGCTTCAGTCTAATCCCTCCAGCCATTTCTACCAACCTTGTGGCTTTGTGTTTGAGGTGCAAGACTTGAATGATTAATAGGTTTTGGGCAGAAAGCTGAGACTGGAAAGATGTCCAGTGTGGTCTCGCCCTGCTGTGTGCTCTCTGGCCATGGTCAGTGCTGCAGAAATGACAATTGCTGATTTCCAGGCCCACCCCCCCCC
>NW_010330841.1:58873-64801 GCF_000700745.2 Antrostomus carolinensis
CTTTCCCACTGTGCTGCTTGGTGTAATACTGACCTTCTGCAGCTCCTCCTTGGTCAGTGCAATCACATCCTCTGCTCAAGGATAGAAATAAAGGCATAAGGCTAGAAATGATGGACATAATCTGTATTTCCTGCATGGGTTATTTAAATCTTGATGTAGAGTAGCTACCTGGTATGGCACTGCCATCCCTTAGTGCTGCCTAGCCCTCCACAGCCACAGCAAAGCCATCACTGATCCATGGTCCTTCTTTCCGACCCTTCCCAGAGAGGGAAGAAGCCAGGAGGAACTGGCTGCACTCTCATGGTGTCTCTTTCTTGGGTTCCAGAGAAACACCAGCCCTCGGCCAACCTGGGTCTGCCCAGACACCTCATTCGGTGCCAAGCCTCGCAGCCCACCCACGTCACTTTCACACCTGCTGTGCAGAAGTTGCTCGCCAAGAGGAAGAAGGAGAGAAAGGCTGCATCCCACCACCCAGCAGAGACAAATCCAAACAGAGAGCCTCAAGAAGCTGGTTCTGAGGAGAAAACTGAAGCGCTGTCAAAGCCAGACAGAGGTAGCAGCACCCGCGAGACTGGGACGGCCTCTGGAGGAACATCGATGGCTGAGAGCGGTTTGCCACAGAAAAAGATGCTGTGAAGTGTTTTCCAGAGTGCATTAAACTACAAGTACAAAAAGCATTGAAGTTTTTGACTCTTTTTTCCTATAACACCCATGTGAATGAAAGCAGGCACGGTTTGGTGATGCAGATGCCTGCACACCCACACAGCACCCAGTTCTCTGCTCTCCTGCATCTCGTGACCCCGCTGCCATCGGCACTAAGTGCCAGCAGCTGTCGCAGGAATTTGGCTGAGGGTAACAGCCTCCCTGTGCCTCTGCATCCACTCGAGATGTGGGGTGACTGGAGGAGAAGTGTCCTGAGAATCAGTGTCCCCTTGAAGCCCTGTGTTCCTGAAGGAGCATGGACTGGAAGGGAGAGGAGTTACACGAAGCATGTGCTTGTACTTTTATCCCTTTTCCCCTGGTCTGTCTGTCCTTAGGGTGTGAGATCTGTTGAGGCTGCATTTACTGGACTCTGTCTATGGATATGTGTGTGATGCGTTCATGTGCACAGGTCAATTAAAAGAAAAGCAGTACAGCAGCAAAGCTGAACATTCAGCTGGGAGAGGAGCTGCTACTTCTCACTTGTACAGAGAGCAGAGATGCTAAGGTCAAAATTGCTGTGATTTTTTTTTTTTTTTGTGCAAGTCCTTACCCTTATGTGATACTGGAAAGCATATACTTAGGGTCTCCAGCTGCTGGTCATACCAGCTCAGACCCTAGGTGCTGAGGAATATTGCCAGATTTTTAAAAGAACATTTGCAAAGGCATCCCCTCATTAATCTTTGCCTACAGAAGCCAAATCCAGTTTTCTAGGACTATGTGTGGCCACCTTCCTTCATTCAGACCTTCCAACTTGTGCAATGGAGCCTGCAGGCACCTCTGACAGTGTGTCCATCTCTTACAAAAGGTCGGTCCATCTTGTGCATCGAGTGAGGCTGGGTTCAAATTGGGCAAAATGCTGAGTGACTACTCAATTAAAGACCATACTGACCTGCATACCGGTGAGGTGGCTTCTCCACCATGAGCACTGGCGTGGAGAGCACTTAAAAGGGAGCAGGAGGCTCTGGAGAGGTGGGACAGGGGGTGTCCAGTTTAGCTGTGTGTGCTGGTGTCCCCACTATGCTCACCTGGACGTAGGGCTCTGCTGGGGACGTGTGTCCCCACATTTCTCTGGAGTTTCTAACTCTGACAAATATGGTTGGGAATTTTTATCACGAAGACAGCAGATGACACCCCTTCCTGCAGGTGTGATCCCTTCTAATTCAGATTCTGCTTTTGCAGGGACTGAACTGGTCTCAGATCACTTCAATGTTTAATGCACTTGAAATAGTATTTTCCTTGTGATGGTGGGGGGAAAAAAAAAGTCAATTTTTTTCCATCAAAATTAAATTTGCCTGATGCAGGCATTTGCCCTGGAAAACTTTAGCAAAGTTATAAACAACTTATCTAATAATCGCGAGTATCTGCTGCTGTCTAGTGCGCTGTTCTCAACTGCTGCTGTCAGCTCATGTGATTTTGACTGAGACGGGGCCAGTGCCACTCATCAGCTGAATGCTTTGGGAGACAGTGTTGGGCCTCTGCAGGAAAAAAAAACCTAAAGAATTAGAAAATGCAGCAAAAAGGAGAAATTACTGCTTTCTATGGATGTGTAAATAAACGTGTTTTCTGCCCTATTTCGAGCCCTGGGTCACTCACACCCCTCGTGCCTGCACACACGGCCGCAGCACGTCATGAGCCTCGTGTTTAGCAGCATCTCGTCTGCCAACCCGCAGCTTTGGTCACGAGCCACAGAACTGGGAAGAAATAAATAAACTTTAGTTTCCAGTTCTTCTCTCTGACTTTTCTGTTTGTGGTGAGGGGTCCTGGAAAAAGCGACATGGTGATGTCATATGTCTATCTCCTTGCTGATGCAATGACACAGGAATAGCTGGGAGCTCCTGCTGGGGCTGTGTCCTTCCTGATGGTGGCTGTGGGCACTGTCCCCTGCCCCCCCCCCTTGGCACCCAGCTCCTCTGCAGTGGGCATCATCTGTAAGGGGGGGTTGATGGCTTCTATTCCATAGCATCCATGTATGTTGTTGGCACTAGGATGGTGCCGCATGCGAGTACTGAAGCAAGTGCAAGAGGTGTAAGACGTGCTGCGAACTGCTGTCCGAGCTTCCCAGGGTTCCTGGTTTGCTCTGCCATCACATATTCCCAGCAAAGGGGGGGGGTCAGGCACTGATTTCTCTCCAGGTTCACTGTGGGCTGGCTCTGCCTGTGCAGAGGATGCTGAAGCAGGTGTGAATTGTGTGTGCTTGTACAGTTTGGGGATGGTGAGATGGAAAACACCCATCTGCCTTCTCCTGGTTGCACAGGGGCTTTACCAGGGCTGGGGTCTTGTTTGTACCTCTGTGTTAAACCATTTTCACTCTTACACCTCCTCCCTTGGGGAATGGCCTTCTTGTTCTGCAGGTGAAAGACCAGAGTTATACATAGGCAGTTCTGTGGTGAGAAATGAGATAGAAAAAGGCTGAGATCATCCCTAGAGAGCCAGAAATGGTAGCTGAGGTGACTGAGAAAACATTTTTTTCTTTTGCATGTGCAAGTGTTTGCACCATGTGCTCAAACGTGTTAAGAGTTCACTGTGGGAAGGTGTCCCAGGGCACAGCAGTGGCAATGGTGAGTTCTGTGGCTGAGCACGTGTTGAGGAGCAGGGGCAGGTCCCGCAGTGAGGTGAGGATGCAGATGGGACGCATTTATTCTAGAGCCCCAAGGCACAGCAATGCAGTGGTGAGCCCAGGGCTGCAATGGAGAGGGTGTAGTTGGCACTGGGGATACCAAGAGGGCTCATCATGTTGGTGAGCTCTGCGCTCCAGAAAGTCACAGTGTCCTGAGCCCTGCCCTTGGTCTTACCAGGTAGGAACAAGTTTGCTGTGTGGAGCAGGCGCAGAGGCCGGGACCCCTGCCCACGTGCAGGGCAGCTGTGTAATGTTGGATGTGGCACAGGGGAACGTTGGGGATCTGAGGATGGGAGATGTAGGGTGTCTCTTGGGAGGGGGGTGGAATTGACCCCCCTGCATCTGTCAACAGATGTAGCAGCACTTACTTTGTTAATATAATATACAACTGGGGGTGCAGGGCTAATTGCAGCTCCAAATGACTTCTATTATGCTGTGGTTGCTCCTTGACTGCTGTATTGAAACCAGATGCTCAGGTCATTAAATAGATATAAGCCAGGTGCTGACTGCCTTATTTAAACAAAATATGAACTGATTTCCTGCAGGAGTGAGTGTGGTCATACATATGCCAGCACCCAAGAGTGGGATGAGAAGGCTGGGGAGAATAGTGGCCATTGTGGCTTGGGGACTGCTGGTGAGGCTTTTAGCATTGCTTTGGGACTTGGCTGATGGATTGACTGGATGCAAAGCTGCTGAAGGTCTGGGGGTAGTTTCTGTTCTCCAGGGCTGTTCCCCTGAGCATGTCACTAATCTGTTGCTGTACATTTAGAAAAGTGTCTGTAGATGAGACACCTGCCCTGCTGAAAGGTGCGTGGATCTGACAGGGTGGCACAAAGGTGACAAGCCCTCAGCAGCATGTGGCGCTGATTCTAGGAGGATGCTGTGGTCTAGTCCCTAGATCAGGTTCTTTGGGGTGTCTCTGTGCCTCTAGCCCAGTACTTTAACCTCACTGGTGGAGCTTTTTCTTGGAGGATTTGTCACTGAGAACCTTTCATCTCAGAGCGCTTTACCATGATCACAAGTACAGCAAATAGAAATTAGAGTTGGTCGTGAGCAGAGCTAAAAGCTGCCCAGCTGACACCAAGGTGTTCCTGAAATAATGTTTCTCAACAATTTTATGTCTGTGTTCACCACTTGACTCACCTGTCATCACGCAGCCGCCTGTGCCAGCAGCAGCTCCAGGCAGGGAAGCGCTCGCTGCTGTTACCCTCTGCAAGTGCTCGTGTTTGAGCCCTGGAGGAACTGAGCTGCTGCCAGCAATTACAGTCAGTAGATCCTGGCTCGGGCCAAACACTGCCAGCAGCACTCAACCTGTCCTCACCATCCTGCGCAGACAGAGGGGAGATGCTGCAGACCTGGAGGTGATGGAGCTGCTGCTCTTCCATCTTTAGTAGCTCTTTATGAAGCCTATGGTGAATGCCATGGGGGTCACAGCCTGCTGCAAACTCAGAGATGTGGATTTCTTTCCTTCGAGGCAGTTTGGGGTGGGTTCTGTGGGGTTATATGAAATTGAGGGGGAGATTGGAGAGAAAAGCTTGCTATTTGGCTAGGAAGGCTGAACCTGGGTAGCTGAAAGCCTCTTGGAGTAGTATCAGGCCTCAGGTGAGCCAAGGGCAAAGCTGTGACAGCCTTGACTCAGGCTTTGCTCAGTCATTCTTCTTGGCATCAAAAAGCAGTGGAAAACCTGCCATTTTCATGCAAGAATTCTCCCTCCCTAAGCACTGCTCCGTCTGTTCTCCCGGGCTACAAAGATACTTTTTTTCCTTTCCCAGCATTTATGCTCGGTGCAGTTGTGCTGCTCCGGGTCTCAGGAACGATTCTGTCTCAGTAGGAGCTTGGTATGATGTCAATGGTTCGAGTGGGTGAAGCAGAGGAGGCAAAAATAGATATTTAGACATTTTTCCAGTTATGCCTTTTTGAAAAGGAATATTTATAGCTCAGGGCATAAACACAAGCTCTCTTTGTGAACCCACTACCAGTTGCAATGCAGTGCTCAGCCAGCACATTACCCCTCAGACCCTCACGCTCCCAGGCTCAGGACTGATCTAAGCAGCTTTGACCTCCTGGCAGCGGGACCCTCCATCTTCCCATTCCACAACACAGTGCTGGAAGTGTTTTCCAGTCAGGGCATGAAGCACCTGCAAAGATCTTGGGGTGTTTGGGGGCTGGATCCCCTGCAACAAGCTGTCCTCGCTCATCTCCAGGGTGTGGATGCAGCACACTGCAGATGAGTCACAATTTTGTGATTAATTCTGAAGCATAATGAGGACTGTGATCAGGATCATTTTATCAGGTCACTCACTGCTGAGTGCTGAAGGCTCAAATCACTGCATTTCACTTCACCTCCATTTCCCCATCTATGGAATTTGGATAATGGCCTTTAATACACAGTTTAAAGTCCTTTTGAGACTTTTTCACAGCAATGCTACCTGAGCCACCTCTCAAGGTCTGACCTTGCTTGCACGGAGTTTTGGGTCTCAATTCACATCATAGAATCATAGAATGGTTTGGGTTGGAAGGGACCTTAAAGCTCATCCAGTCCCAACCCCCCTGCCATCAGCAGGGACACCTTCCACTAGATCAGGTTGCTCAAAGCCTCATCCAACCTG
>NW_010330841.1:64863-70445 GCF_000700745.2 Antrostomus carolinensis
GGAAGGGGAAGTCAGATGTATGGGGTAGCTGAAGAGGTTGACAGAAGCCAGTGCTGGCTCTTCAAAAACTGTATTTTTCAAAAAGACTGTCCTGCTGCCACTTTGCAAGAAGCACTGGCTGGTTTAGGCAATGCTCTTCATTGCACTCAGCAATCTGAACTGCAGAGAGATGATGCCCAAAGGGCTTTGTTGTGCGATGCCCATCAGAGTGGCTGTGGTTTCTGTGTTTGTATTTCTGGATCTGTTGTGATACTTTGAATAGCAGCTTCATGGAGGGTTAACACCGAGTTCAGTGGGAGTAAAACTCCCAGGACTGTGATATGAAAAAGATGTGTGGGCAGAAAGGTGGGGCTGAAAAGTCTGGATGCTGTGGGAGTCTCTGTAGGTGGATGGTACCCAGTGCCTTGCAGGATCAGGCTCCTAGGATCCAGGGGGATTTAACTTTTGTACCTTAGAGCCTTAAAGGCAGGAAAAATAACCCTGATGAGCAATGGGCTGAGAGCCTGGCATGCTCTGTCATGCTTGCTGTGACACACAGCTCTGAGGGCATGCCTCGAAAACACTGCCAGAGATCTTGATCTCACCTCAAACAATTTTTCATCAGACCTTAGACTGATCTCTGGCCTGCTCTCCAAGCTGCTTGAGTGGAACAATAAACTCCATTCCTATGGCTTGTCTCACGCTGCCCAGCTACATGCCAGCTCATCAGGTTCTGCCCAGTGCTGCCTTCCTCACTCCTGCATCCCTGCCCTGCCCAAGCAGCAAGTGCCTCTGCTGCATCGCAGTGGTGTTTGGATTCCTCCCCTGCAGATGCAAAGTCTGGAAAGGTTTAGTACACCAGCCCTGTTTGGATTTCCTGAACTGCTCAGGTCTGAGCTCTGCACTGAGCTGTGAGCTCTGGTAGCAGGAAAACCATCTGGGTGGCTCACAGATGTCATTTGCAGTCCGTGGGTACCGAGGGGTAGCTTGGAAATGTGATTCCACCACCGAAACCCACCCACTCCACTTTTACAGGTATTTTGCTGTGTTTCCATTTGTATTCTGGTTGAAGGCTCATCTAGATATTGTAGCATGGATGGGGATCATGGAGAGGAGAACGCAAATGCTGTAATTTTAGTCATTCTAGGCTGATTGTTCTGCTGCTGCTTCTCTCTCCTTGTCCTCCCTGTCTCCATCGTTCAGCTGAGCTGCTTGTTAGCACAGCGAGGATGGGAGCAAAGCTTAAAGACTGATGAGACTTCCCTGGCTCAAATGTAAGGGTGAAGCCCTAGGTCTCATGCTCACAAACTCCAAGGACAGCTGCCTTCAATCCCTGTCTTCAGTGGGAGGTATCTGCTTCTTCAAGTCCCACCTTAGTCCTGCAGTGGGAATTTTGGGTGTGCTGTTTGGGTTGGACAAGGGATTTTTCAACTATTCTCATAATGGAGACTTCTTCCTGGCTAAATGAAACCGTTTGATACTTTTTATTTTTTTTACAGTTTTCCTACTGCACAGTAGATGCTTTCTTAAAGGTGTTACAGTTTCTTGTTAGAAATCTGAAAGCCACAAACTGATTTTGGGTTGGTTTTGACCACAGATTTTCAGTTTTTTAAACAGATAAATAAAAGATCTCTTCCCAATGAGCCCGGGGCAGGAGAGCTAGATTTTCTCCTAGATCTTTAGCTGTGCTGGTATGAGACTCTGCATTATCTGTTTAGGAAGAATAGCACTGAAAAGAAATAATGTCTCGTCTAGAAAATGCAGATGGTATGTTGAGCTGAAGGAGCACAGGCTGTGAGTTGTTCCAGGACTGCAGCCCTGGCCTGGGGAAAGGCTCCCACTCCAATACTATCACTTTTTTTCAAATAGTGATGATCAGGGTAAGATGTGAGCAGGTTCAGCTGAAGACTCATGGCAAGCCTTGTTTGGAGGAGTGCACATGCGACTGTTGAGGGCAGAGCTGCAGAAAGGTCTACCTACCCCATGGTCCTTTCCTTTCACAGCAGCTGTAGCATTTGCTCTGCTGGGAACAGGGAAGATGGGTTCTGCTGTAGTGGCAAAGTTTGGGATGAACAGACTGACTTGGTACAGTGCAGTATCGTCCTCTGAGATGGGGTGTGCTGGTGGGACTGCCATCAGCTGAGGAGGTACCAGTCCCCTGCTCCCCAGACAGGAGTTGGGAGCTGCTGCAGAGGGTCTGGAGCTTAAAATGCTGATAGAGCTTAAAAACACCAGCAGCAAGAGAGTGGCCAACAGATCACTCAGTCCTTGTCTACAAAGGTGGGACTGGCTTTGTGGGGTACTGCAGTTCTACCTCTCCCCATCTGCCTTGATGCTCTCTGCTTGACTGCCCTGACTGTGTGCCAGTGGCTAGTGGGGGCTGCACATCCAGGGAGAAGAGTGGTGGCAGTTATATCTCAGCACATGGTCCTCTCCATGTATGATAGATTACTCTTAGAGTCACCAGAAGCCAGAATTGGACCTGTTGCTCTCCAAACACAACTCCCTAAATGCCAGTGAGATGCCAAAGCTATGATGGAGGATGGCACAAAAGGCAACAGCTGGGAAAAGTCTTTTGATTTACAGTCAGGACTTGACAATTCTCGTTGGATTCCTGCTTTGGGGAGGAGTGTTTGTGCCCAGACCTTGCATGAGGACCTGTCAGCCTCTTGGCAGGGTGTGTGGAAGGCCACTCTGCTGCAGCTCTTCTGTGGTCAAAAGATTTCCCTCCTCGGCGCTGACATCCTGGGGCTCCCTTTTAGCAGCCTCAGTAGACAGATGGCATTCCAGCCACCCACAGAAATCATGTCAGTCAAAGGCAGCCAGAAGACTGGGGAGTTTATAAATAAGTCATGTGCCTGTCTGCTGTTACATACTACGCTTGGTGCTCCAGAGCAGAAAAGGGCTCGTCATGTTACATCTGTGCAAGATGCTTTGTCACTTCGTGGTTTCCCCCTAAGGCAGCTCTCTCTTGGTTGTTTGATGGTGTTGGACCTCTGAGAGTTTATGAAATGCTTTTCAAAAATCAAATGTTGCTGATCTTGCTTGTAAAATTCAGCAGAGGTAGCAAGACATCCATGTCCTCCTTAGAAGTTGCTGTCTGAAGGCATGGTTGGGGGGTTAAAGGCAACAGATCCTGCTGGTCTCCATCTGCAGCCCTGCCCTCGAGCTCAGTAAACACATCAAAACATGGTATAAACTCCACTGGGGAGCTGCCAGCCCTGTGCCTGTGGCTGCAGTAGCAGAGCCTGTGTGCGCCAGGACCTCTCTGCACCAAGGTGGTGAACCATGTGGGTCTGCACTGCTGCCGGCAGCCATGGGCAGCAGCAACCACAGCTGGCAGTGACCTGGGCTGAGAATATCTTCTCTCATAGGGGTGGTACCTGAATTTGGGGTATTTCATAGCAGGGTGACAGCCAAGGCAAGTCCTACTCTGATGCTCACCATGTCACTCCTCTCTGTTTTCCTTCTAACCATGCATGGATCCATCAGTGCATTTCCTGGAAGATGCTCTAGCAATGAAATTACCATTGATCTCTCAGAGCTGGAAGTGGGCTCTGCTATTAGCTGAGGCTGTTAGCACGCCCGTGGGGAGCTCTCTGTGGTGGAGCTGAAAAATATGCTCAGGGAACAGAAACTCTCTGTGGCCGTCCCAGCCTTTCTGGGCCGCCGGCCAGACTCCTTCGGGTGGATTAATGGGAAAGTACAATGATGATAACGAGAGCTAGCCTGTCCAATGGAGAGCTAATCCATGGCGAGCAGGGCTCCAGACTGGCCGATTCACTTTCTAATGGATAAACGGGGAAGCTCTGCACACACTCCAGTGTCTAGACGGAGCAGGGTGCACAGGGGAAGGTGCTGCTGTGAAAAGCTAGGCAGTTTGCAGTGGGGCCACGTGGATGTGTGTCAGCACTTCCACTGGAAGCTCTCCTCCCTGATCTGATAGCGTGACGATGCAGGAATGGTAGGGTGAGCCTCTGTAAAACCTGAGTGATGCAAGAGTTAGGGAAGACTTGTTGGAATGGTGGCCTTGGAGCCAGGTAACAGCAGTTGTGGTGTTTTGCCTGTCTGCACGACCGTGTGATTGCAAAGTGTTGTTTGTTGGGAGTGAGCAGAGGTCGCGTCCCTCCCCAGGGAGTGGAGGTTATTGCTTGCTTTGATTGCTCTAGGAAAGACTTGCAGAATGCAGTGTACCATGTTCTGTTTTGCATAGGGCTTTGGCTGTAGCTTAGCATGGAAAAATGCATCCTGCCCATGGAAAAATGTGTCCTGCTTGGGCAGGCTGGTCTAAGTGGATCCCTGAAGGGCCTCCAGTGAGCAGGGTAGGGAGTGTGTTGCTTGTGGCCATGCAAACTCTGCTTTCCTCATAATGATGTAGCAGGGTGGGTGAAGATTCATGCTTTCCCCCATCTTTTACAGCTGTTTTCCACCTGTGAATGAGGCTTTGTGGTGAAGACAGTTGACTTGTCAGTGTGAGGTTAATGATTGGACTCTGTGACCTTAAAGGTCTTTTTCAATCTAGGCAATTCTGGGATTCTGTGATTCTCTGGTTGATCAACCCAAGTCTGTTCCTGCCCCTGCAACAGAGTCAGTTCCTTCATCTGGTGTGGGTGCAGGCAGGCTGAGATGAATCTGGACTTTGTGGAGGTTGGTGGCACTTGGCCTGGCCTTGGAGCAACAGCCTTTGCTGGGAAGTGAGCAGATGCAGCAGTTTTGTGCCTCCTGGGTAAATAAATGGTCAGGCCATCGGACTGGGGCTAGGTGTGAAACCATGAGGCTCCCCCAATCCTGAGACACATCCTGGGTGTAATTTCTAACCTGTCCTCATTTCTAGGGCATTTGGAGTGTTATCGGTATAGCAACAAAATGCAATTATTGGCATAAATATCTGTTTTTATAGCAGAAAACCAAAACACTTTTAATTAAAGCCAAAGCTCAGTGGGATACTCTCCATTGCAGATGGCCATTACTCTGCTAGTGACATTCCTGGTGTGGTCACTCTCAGCTTGGCCATGCAGAACAGCTCTCGGTCTCACTTGCCTTTGTGCTGACTTCAACCTTGAACAGCTCCATTTACCAAGCTGCTGAGGACCCATCAGCTTCCCATCCAGCCTCTTCCTTTGCTGTCTGCAGGTGGGATGGCCTGGGGCTGTGTGGCCAGTTTGACTCAGCAGGCAGAGCCAGGAGGCTGCAGGTCTCCATCGAAGAAAACAAGGCAGCAGCTTCTCCAGCCAGGGATTGAGAGGGAAGTTTGGAGTAGGTGGTGAGTGAGTTTTCATGTAGAAGTGAACTTCATTCCAAAATCTGGCCAGACCCTTTTCTTCCAGCACTGCAAATGAGGCAGAATAATTATTCTGAAAGAGAAGATAAAAATTATGGGTTTGATCCTTTGAAGATAGCTCCCCTGGTTTCGTTCCAGCCTCTCAGTTTGCACTTGCAGCTGATGCTCTCCATGCCGTGGACTCCCTCCAGGATTAAAGGCATCCTGCTATAGCAACCCAGAGCAAGGGGGCTGTGGATGACATGTTTGTTTTGGTGTCAAATCCTTTGGGCTGGACCCTGCAGCCTGGCTCACCCTCAGCAAGTTTGCAGACGATACCAAG